>NW_007738137.1:0-43496 GCF_000696425.1 Galeopterus variegatus
AAAAAAAAAAAAAAAAAAAAAAAAAAAAAAAGCTTCAAAATAGGAATTTTAAAGAAGATCGTGGAGGAGGAATAAAGGAAAGTAGAGGAGAAGAAAGGAAAGAAAAGTAGGGAAGTAAGTAGAGAGAAGGGAAGGTAAAGGAAGGAAAGAGAAGAGAAGAGAAAGGGAGGGAAGGGCACTAATTCTGGGACTAATTCCACTCAAAGCAAAATGACACCAAAAATTTAAAGCTAGGTTATTTAAACTCCTGAACTATTTTAACCTGAAATATTTATATTTTTTCAAGCAAAATAACCCCTTTTTTTCCCTGAATTCTCTGAATAATTATGGCAGTTCCTCTCTTCCATTTGCCTTATAGACACTAGCTGAATACAAAGAGGAAGGAACGTCTTTGAGATAAGATCTTCCGGAGACTTCTCCTGAGGCCACTAGATGGCACGAAAGCACTGCACTGGGCCTGCTCGGCCACACTGCCGCGCACAACACTGAGGCATTCATCCTCCTCATGCTGAGATCTCAGTGTTTAGTCAAGTAAGATGCATTTTCTTTCAGAGAGATCTTTCTGTGTCGCATGACACTTTTCAGGACAAAGGGGGGTGATTCCGCCCTCCCCATACACATACTCAGAAAATGTCGAATTGAATTTGGAATAGTAAAAATCATTTCGGTATTTACTGGGGCTTCCTGAGAACTTTACCTTTCAGCTCTTTAGGGGATAGTCTGCTATTTGTTATGCAGCCTTCCTTAATAGGTAGTTAGTGGGAAAAAGTCCCTTCAGCATTACGCCTGGTCTCAAACAACTACAGACAAAGTTTGCATATTCTCAGTCATCTCTCTCTTTTTCTTGATTTTTTTTTTTTTTTCATCAAAAATTCTCTTTGTTTTTCTTCATCTGATATTGTGGGGTCCCTCATTAAGGACTGTAATATGAAAAAGCCGGATTTAAAACTGCTGTCAGAAAGGAGGTTGTCCTCTTTTAATATTCTTTACCAGCAAAGCAAAAGGAAATGTCTTGGTTCTTCCTTTTTGAATGCAATGTTTTTGCTGTACTTAATGTTTCTGCCTGATCAAGAGGCACCTTCTCATCTACCTATCCTCCAGACTCTGAGATATACTTTTAAATTTGGTGTCTTTCCAGTTTCCCAATATATGCATAAGGCATCTCCCTATATCTCTGCAACAGGAACAATTACCATATTCCTCCAGATATGATCACTATCTCCCTTCACAAAATGTCCGTTGTAAAAGCTGTTTTGATCTTTTGGATAAGTGCCTTAAAGTAATAGCAAAAAGGTAAAATTAGGCCTCTATGCTCAGTAGTGCATGAATGACAAATCTCTTGCAGTTTGGGGTATATTTTTAAAGATTCCTTTTAAAACCTCTTAAAGCAAATTTACATATGATCAAAAATGATATTACATATTGGCAAACTGAAGTGCATAATTTATTTCATGTGCTACTGATATAGCTATGTTTATACATACAATGGGTTTTAGAGTTTTGATATAATATCATGCCAGTTCAAAATCTAAAAGATTTTTTAAAACATTTTTTTAAGTTTTCATCCACCCCTGAAAAGTTTTTTTCCTTGTATAGTGTCTCAGAGCAAGATGTATCATATTTCAATTATCTTCTTAGCCCTGATTTCCATGAATTTATAAAAACCCAGAGATTTTATGAGGACATTCAATTAAAAAATTTAGTAAAATAAGGATTCTATAATGTAATCATACCTCTTTAAAACACAAATACTGAAGAACAAATGGGCAACTTGGCAAAACTTGCTTCATAGTCAGTATTGCATCTTGTTTTTACCCTGTGTAGTTCTGGTTTATGAGAACACAAGTTAATTTGTCATATTAATAGATGGAATGAACCATATGAGTTATGTTTTAAGGCATTGGTATTATTAAATACTTCACTTTGAGTATAATCCTCAAAATTCCATGATTATTATTATACAGTAAGTTGCCGTAAAATGAGTAGACAGAAAGATACATAGATAGATAAAGATATCTTGAAATAGGAGCCCCATGTGTGCACAACTGATTTTTTTTCCCTTAGACATTCTACATAATACACAGTAACAGGTTAGCCAGTTGATCAGAAGGGATAAAAAAACAAGACCAGTCTTTAATAATTTTGCAGTGAGTGATTCTGTAAACAGATCTAACATAAAATTTCTAGAAGTGTGATTTCAATTGGTTGTGAAGGACCACTAAGTTTTTTGTGGTATCTGGCTGTTTAACATCAGTGAAGCATAAAGTCACTTTGTGCTTGAAAATCCACCTGGGAGTGTATATATGAACTGCCCACTCACTTCTGTTGGATCACTTGCAGAAAAATAATAGCTTCTCACTGATTATGACAGGGACATTGCCTATATAATGGATTACAATTAATTATTTCAATTAAAAATATTTTTAAAATCTTTGGACTCCCAAGTGAATAAATGACTAACCTGTTTTCATAAAATGGAAAACAAGGACACTTCCAAGTGTTTATGGTGGAGGGGTACTAGGGAGAAATGACACAGACTAATATTTTGGGGTTTTTTTGTATTCATATATTCAAAGAGTTTGATAAAATTTGCGATTCTATTTTATGTAATACAACCAGAGAAAAAAGAGAAAAAAGAAACTTTGTAGATGCTTTTGTAGATGCACTAGGTTGAGGAGAAAAAGTCCAAATTCAAATTATATCGGGAGACACATCAAGTAAACTTGACTAGTATTTCAAATGATTAGTAATACAGTATATTCTGATTCGCCAATTAGTTTTCTATAAGGTCAGCATTTATAAAGTATAAAAATGTTTGATCAGAATCTTAAACAACAAAAAGTTTGGGGTTTTTTTTGTTTGGTTTTCCTGAGAGTCTTTTAATTCTTTAATATTGGGTGGCATAGTTGGCCAACCAATTAATTAAATATAAAATAATTTAATAAGTAAGTAATCAAATAATTGAATATCACAGTCATCCCTGTGGCAGTAAACAGCATATACTAAATAACTGAGTTGTGATTACATAGAAGTAAGGTCCTAAGCTTCTCTCACCTACCAATTTTTTATTTCATAGTGTGGTGAAGATTCTACAAAGTCATTGTATATCTTCAAGAAAATCTAAACAGATAACCACCATAATTTGGAAGCTGTTAATAAAATAAATATACCTCTTTGAAGAAAAACCACAAAATTACCCTTTTGTAATTTAGAATACTGTAAATTAGAATTACATTTTTTAAATAAAAAATCTTAAGTTGGAACAAATTAGGAAAATAAAAAGATTTTAAAGAAGGCCAGGCCATTGAAAGCATATGGGCCATAGAAATCACTGCATCTTAAAATGATTAAAATTTGCATCTCTTTAATATGCAAAATATGAGAGAAATGGTAAAAAATTTCACCATTGATTTGGGAAAGGAATGCTAATTATTTGTTGGCTTTTAATTCCTTCACTTAAGTCTAGTGTCCTAAAAACAAAGAAAACTACTTTATCAGTATGTTAATTCCAGTTGCCTGAGAGTTTTCAGTATCTTCCCACAGTGTGCTTCCCTAGGTATTTAATATGTGACCAAGGCTGGGTTAACACCAAGTCTAAAATGAGAGCCATATTCTCAGTTTCCATGGGCCATCTCATTGCCTCAGAACCATGAGTTTTTTGCCAGTCTTCAACTACAAAGGACAATATTTCCACTTCTATGGAGTACAGCACCTCACTAATAAAATAAATTAAAATACAATATGTTAAAACCAAACCACAGATATTTGAATAAAGCTAATGTTGGAGTTCTATTATTTGATTACACCAAGAATAATATGCTTTTGCTCCTTCTCCGATTTGCTGCTTGAGTGAATTGTTTACAAAATATGTAATATTCTTCTGAAATGAATTGAAGAGGTTAAGAGAGAGAAAGAGAGGAGAAAGGAAGAAAGGATTCAGATCAACTGGAATCCAGAAATCTGAGCAGGAAATACGATATGAGGGCCTATCCTACCTTCAAAGACTAGCTTGAGTTAACAACAACAATGCACAATTCTATAGAACTTTTCTCTCTGCCTTTGTCTCTTTTCTCTCTTTCTCTCACATGGACACATGGACATGCATAACCACGCACACAGACACTCATGCTGGCCTCTGCCTCAGACTGAAGTAAAGGGGGCCGTGGGTTGCTAATCCTTAAGAATGACTATTTGCACCTGGCATTGGCAATGGCAACAAAAAGCTCACCGCTTTTCCAAGGCTATTTTCTACATCACAGTTCATGAAAATGCCACTAACAAGGGGCTCACATGAGACAAAACACATCCTGTTCCTGGAGGAAAATGCAGGTAACCAGAACCAAAACAAGCTCTTGATCCAGTCTGACCGAAACTTCATAAACATAAATGTGAAGTTGTTGCTAAACGGGCTCAGACGAGACAGGAGAATAGCCTGAAATGTAGAGATGTAATGTAAGAAATAATGTGAGCAATTAATTTGATTGAATATTTGAAGCAACATACATTTTTGAAGTCACCAAGACGTTTTTTCTGATCCTTATCAGGTCTCCAGGTTGTTATCATTTATTGGGTGATCACATGATAAATATATCCCCAAGTGTATAACTCATGTGTGAATTTTTACAGATTAAAATGGAAGAAACTAACAACTTCATCAAGAATTCAATGGCTTAGGTACAATTCAAGACTTCAAAAACCTCAACACCCAATTTAATCCTTTAACCACTAGGCAACACTCCCTTTCAAAATTGTTAATAGAAACAACATTGCCCTTTTTGTACAGCTGTAGATGCCCTATTGATCTGTATCACATAGCATTTAACACTGGATGATTTAGCTAGGAAAAGCAATGTTCACTGTTCCATGGCAAATCAGACAACAATGCTAAGATTTGCTATAGAACCAGGAAAATAGCATGGGACATGGGGAAACAAACAACCACAAAGAACAAACCTTATCTGCATGGTTTTCACAGCTATTTTTTACTCAGTAAGAAAGCATCGTAGTAGAGTGCAACTGTATTAAAAGTAAAACTATTTCTTTCTAACACAGATGTGGATCATGGGAATGGAAACCTAATAAACCAACAGCTGAAGGCCACATTAGTGCCCTATCCTCCTCCCGTAGCTCATTTAGAAAATGACATGTTTTTCTTCACAATGTTTTCCCCCTCCTCTCTCTTTAGTGGCAGTAATGCTGAATGCTCTTGACATAATTCTTCGTTCACCCCTGACAGTCATTTTTTTGAATACTGTCCCAGCAATAAAACACCTGACCTCGACTCCTTCAAATGGCCATTGGCTTGGGTTACCCCAATTAGCTAGACTCATTTGGAAGTATCCAGAGGAGTCAGGTGCTTCACTCTTCACTGAACTCAGCATTATGAGCAAATACATCGTTTTATTCAGATCAATTTTTTTTTCTAGCAGATTTCCTTATTCCTCTATGATCTAAACATAGCAAAATAACAGGTTTAAAAATAATCTACAAGTATGTAGAATTTTGATACCAAATATTTCTACCTTAGAAGTCATATCGGACAACTTTCTAGTTCTCTGGTAGTTGCTTTTAAATATTTAAGGAAATTGAGAACATTATGTGTACAAGCAGCAATAAGGAGCTGTTTTATTGACATATAAGTAGGTACATGTCTGCATAACTTAATGAAAATACATATTCAATTGTGTGCAGAGCACACATCTGTGATATGTTTGTCTGGGTCAATATATTTTAGGGATACAGATCCCCCAAATCAATAACACTTCATTAAAAAGAGTTTTTAAAAGGTAGAAAAGAAAATGTGTACCTCCAGAGATAAAATTGTTTTTATTACATGGTTTTGTATGTCATTAAGTGCAGGATTTTGCCTCAGAAATAAAGTTGGGAGTTAAAACAAATAATAAATTAAAGGTTTCTTAGCGAACTTTAGCAATGAACATGGGCATTTTTAAGATAAATAAGATGTAAGAGAAATTAAGAATATATTTAAATTATGCTAAAGAAAGAGCTCTTTAATTTTTAAATTATTGAAAATGTAAAATTTTAAATTATCCTGAACTAAAATACATCTTTATATATCAGATATAGTGATTTCTTTGTTCCCTCTATTTTGTATTTAATATTTATCAAAAGTCCTAGAATTTCTCAACCAGAGTATAATTTTTCTTCACAAATCTTTTAGAATTTGTGTGTGCTATGCAGTTTCACCACTGGTCACATTTTTATTGTTTCTTAAAAAGGGTAAACTCTAAAATTTCCTGATAGACAATACTTGGAATAAAATATGAAGTCCATACAACTAAGATGCGCAAAAAATGCAGGCTGAATGAATGTCTCTTCAAAAGACTACAAGCTTTTTCTTTTTCTATTTTTTTTTTTTTTGACATTAAAGCAATTCAGGAAGGAGGGAAAGAGAAATTGAATTTAGCTGATGCAAATGAAATTAAAACTAAATTGGTTGTCACATCAAACTGATGTTAACTATGTAAATGTTTTCTGTTTATGAAACTACAGTTTAGAGTGTATAATGCTGCAAAAATAAGAATATTTTTATGTTCATCTAAAATAGAAATTAAAAGGACAGATTGTGAAATTGTTTGAAATCCTTGCCACTTACTCATGTAATGTTTAAGGGAGTATGAATCATGAAAACTGTGCATATATTGAGATAAACATATACATATCATACATACGTCAATACACATTCATGCTTTTCTGGCCAGGCAGTGTCCCATTACATCATTGCTTCAAATGCATTCATTCTCTTCACTATTGCTGGCTGTTTCAGGTTAACTACCAAAATCATTTGCCTGAGAAGCAAGATTTAATTGTCTTACAACTACCTCTGTGAGGTACAATAGGGATTACAAGTACCCATTGATTATACTATTGGGTAGAATAAGGGACTCTTATTCTAGCATTTCTCATTCATTTTGTCATTGCATTCTCTTTGAAAGAGACCAAATGGGTCCCAGCAGGTGAAAGCAAAGAAACCTGAAAGGCCCCCTTTGATGAATGACAATACCACAACCACCCTCCCCCTCCATTTTTGGAGATTATAAAACCTTATTAAATCATGCCCTGTTAGATATTGATTGAGAGGGAGCTAAACTAAAACCAACAATAGCAGCATGGATCAGAGAACACTGCATTCATCAATGGGCACTAAACACAGCTAAGCTTTCCAATCCTTTTTTTTTGGTGGGGGGGGGGCTTTTTTATTTTTTTACTATTTACTTTTGTTTAAACCATTATCCCAGAAAGTCATACAATTATAGCTGCTTTGTCAGTCAAGAATAGATCGTAGTTGTCTAGCACTTCATCTTTCTGAATGTAGCAGTGTATTGCACAAACAATATTATACTTGGTTAAGATTCAGGATTATTATTATGATTATTTGGGGGGGTGCAATTCTAGGTAATTATCATAATTATTCTTGACTCTGGGACCTCTTTGATGACAAGCCTGCTTTAAAGTAAACCACTTGGACATAACAACCCAAGATATTTGAAAAGAAACGGCTGCCAGCATCAGAGTTGAAAACTCACCCATATTTTAAGGCTATCTTGATTACCAGGCTGTTTGCGTTCCTGGGCTGTCTTTGCTGCCATCTGTGAGCGCCACAGCAAACAACCCCTTTATGACAATCACCTCAATATAACTTGAATATGTCTGCTTTAGAGGAGACTTCTGCAATAAGACTCTGTGCTAATTAACTGTCAGCCTTTTTTGTTTTTAATTTTTTTGAAAATAAATCAGCACACTGCATTTTAGAAAGACCATCCACCAAAAAATTCCCAAACAAGAATTAAGCTTATGTACCAGACTCCAACTTCTATGCCTTGTTTTCAGGCCATACTCTGAGTAAATCTGTTTACTTTAAATACTTCTCATGTGATAAAGGTTTTCATTTTTCTCGCCAGTTGACTACAGGTGCTAACATTTTCTCCTCCCTCTAGACAGATACTTGATTCAATAACTCTACCCCCTCCTCCAAAGAGACAAAAAGAAAAGAAAAAGAAAGGAAAGAGGAAGGAAGAAAAGAAAAAAGGAGAGAGAAAGAAAATATTCAGGTGTAAAGACAAATTTTTTTGTGCTAGAAATGGTAGTTACATGGTTAAAAAAAGGCAGTTAGTGTCTCTATTGAAAACAATTGTAGCTAAAAAGGGCAGATACTAAATTATTAGTTTAATGTCAAAGATAAATAATTTTCAGTTCAAGAGAAATAATTATTTGTAGAAACAGCATGATATGCAATAAAAGCGACTTTTAAAAAAAATCTCTAACAACTATAATTGTGTTAGAAGACTATAGAAATCAATGCTTGTACAAAATAGAAACAGACATTTAAATATCAAATTTATCTTGGTGAACTTTTTTCTACTTGGTTGATAAAAACAGTAGGAAGAACTTGGAAATAAAGCATCAACAGTAATATTTCCTTTAAAATATAAAACAGGAATGAATGCAAAAGTTTTTATTTTCTCACTAAAATCCACCTCTGAATCATGATTCTGAAAAATATACACAGGAAATAAAATTTTTAAGTTGGATATAATAAACCTAGAAAATGAGGATAATATAAAAGTACTTTGTTTTTAGGAAAAATTTTATTTCTTCGTATTGTATAACTTATTTTTACACGATTTTCAAAATTTTAAATTGCGTTTATAAGTTAGACTTTATTATTAAATTATGTAAAACTTACTCAAAACTTTATTTATTCCTAACCAATATTTTCCATTTCTGGGGTCTCCTGAATTTGTTAGATTAAACTTTGAAAGTAGGCATTACATTTTTTCTAACATTTTTAAATATTTAACATCAAATATTATAATTTATAAATTTTATTTTTCTATTTTTATTTCCACACTTTCCTAATGTTATAGTCTAAATCAAAGTTTAAACATATTAAGTAATACCTATTACTTTAAAATCAATACATATAATTAATGTTTTAAAACATTCTGAATGAAACAGTTAACTGACGAAAAAGTTGCCAAGTTATGTGTCAGATGACAGTTTCTTTTTAAAGTATGATGTTGTGCATACATTTTTACAAACGCTGCAAACCAGTTCAAAAGCTTTCAATTTTTATATGTTACCTGATATAGATAATTAAATGACAAAATCTGTTGTTAATTTTATTTTCATAAGATTTTTTTTTCAAGTGAGTGTTGCCTGTTAATTTTATACTGATTAGTCCTGTTCTTTTACTGAGTTGTGTTTTCTGAAAGAAACCTGAGAATTATTCTCTTAATGTATGATAAATTTTTAATTCGGTAATCAGTTCACAATTTCAGATTTCTTAGTCAAGTAGTTAGAATGCATAATAACTGACATTTTAATTTGTAATAATAATATTTTTTAATGTCTTTAAAGTACATTTTGTGTTTCCCATTTTAAAAAATGCTGTAATTTTAACTCTTCTTTAAGTTGCTTGGGAAAAATATAAGGAAACAATCTTATTTAGTAATAAGCCATTGTGGTAACAAAATTATCAAAATTCTGTTTGATACCATCCGCAACATGTGAGAATAACTAATAATTCTTAAGGTGTGCCAAATATTCATACTGTTATGTACTTGGAGGTGTCTTTCCTGAGTACTTTCTCTTCTATTACGTTTAAAGATTGTGAACAAGTCAGAAATTATTTTGGTTTCATCATTAAAGTATAATAATAATTCCAACCCCTATCACCTTCCTTAAAATTGAAATTTAATTCTGTTTTAATCATTTCATTATGTGGCTTTTTGTGATCAAATTACATATGATCTCTCAGTTCTATGATCTCTGACTAGAATCTCGGATACTTACATATTCATAAACAACTATCCAACTATCCAATTTGGTGTGCCCAAATTGTTACTTATTTACCACTTTAACAATACTATAAAATTATTTCAATCGACTTATATTAGAAATACAGTAAAAAACAAAATGCCACATATTTTACCTAGTTATTTCAAATTGTTGAGAACACAGAAAGCAGCCTATTTCATAGAATTTTATTCTCTATGCATGATCACATATGGTTTTTTTTTTCTTGCTTAAATGACTCATTTATCAAAGTGTTAAAGAAAAAGAAGATTTTTTTCTCTTGCATTTTCCAAAGCCTCTCCAAACACCAACTTGCAGAATTATAGTGATATATACGCAAAGCATTATTCTTTTCTAACTTAGAAAAACATTACCTCAAACAGTTCCATGCATCTGACATCAAAATAAAAACTGAATACTTGTTTCGAATTGAATAATGATGCCAAAAATACCCTAATGCTTTTAGCATCTAGTCCACAAAAGAGTTTGTGTTGGATTCAATATGTTTTTTTTTTCCCTGCTGATATGTGTCATAGTCACATTATCTGGTGGTGTGTGGGGGCGGGGGGAACAGAGCTAATTCTCATTTAAGTTGAAGTAAAATTGTTATTAAGAGATATTTTAGTTCAATTAAATAGATATTGGATTTTAAAAACTGAATTAGTAGTGATATTTTAATAATTTCTTTTGAGACACACCTAATTCATAATGATAATGTTTACTTGTGGCAGATTCAGTGGAACAAAATTTGACAAAAAGTTTCAATTGTTATTTCTGAAGTTCATAAGTACCCGATATAGTGCTTTTATGTACATATGAGGGTTCTTCTCTTTCAGAACTGTACATTTTTTCTGACTTCTATTTTTGAAAGATTTAAGAAAATTTAATTTCCCAAGACAGGAGATTTTTCAGTATTTTCCACTTAGAAATTTGTAAAACTTTAAGATTGCTTGGCTTTCTCTGTGGAGCTTTTACATGAAAATATTTGGGTGGATTCAGCTATAGTTTTTCTAAGATTCATAGAGGTAAAAATAAACTATTAGTAGGACTCTTTTTAGTGTCATCAGAATATGATGAAAGAGACGTTTGTGTATGAAGATAAGGGCTTTCTTTTGACCTGATATGGCCTTCCAGTTCATGCTCAGTGCATATTCACAAAGTACATGAATTAATTTTCTCATCCAGCATAGGGAATTTAGAAACATCTGTTAAGACAGTTCTGAGGTGCCAAACCACTCCTTAGAGGGAAAATTTGAGAAGTAAAGTCTTATCTCCTTACATTCAGTCTATAGTTTCCATTGCAGGATTTCATAGGAAAGTCAGTCAGCAACATTCTTCTTTGTCTCCTCTTAGAAAGTATTGACCATGAGCAATGGGACCTTCTGGATAGAGTTTTTTACAACAGCTACCTTGAAAGTCTACACACCTGTTTCATTGAAGCCAATGTCCACCCCACTCCTCATTGCTCAAAAACAGTTTTCAAACTCTTCTTTTGAAATTGCCTTGAAACTGAGTTTATTATTAGCTGATAGAAAAATATTTTTATTTTATTTTAAAATCCAAAGCAGAAATATTCATGTTCACCACAGTTAACTCCATATCAGTTTCTCAAAGTCAGATCTTCCTTTATAGGACAAAGATTTCCAGTTACTAAAAACTGTTCGAAAGAGTGGGCAGTGGCTTCTAAAGGCAATTATCAAAAGAAGACATCCAATCATCTGGATTGAGCATCGTTGAAATGAGCATTTAATACCTATCAAGATGGCCACTTTGAAGCATTTGGTTTTGATGAAAGTTTGGTTACAGTAATTAAAACAGTTACATTGCCTTGTAGTCATATCTGGAATATCTGCCTGTCCCTCCTGTACAAGACCACAGACTCTTGCAGCTCAGCATGAAACACGACTTGAAAACTTATACCTCATGGTCAGAGTCACTTTGGATATAAGCCATCTGAGTAACAAGGCTTCTTTTTTTGTGTGCATAATAGATAGAATTTAAGATAAATTTTAACATAAAGACTAATTTTTTAAATTCTTCAGATGACATTGAATCATCACACATGTGAATTCTATTTTTAATTTAGGTAAGTTCAAATTGAAGAAAAAGATTGGTTCCAAAAATACACAAATTTGAATGCAATAATATGAACAATAGTAAATGTATCAATGTTTAAAAACACCTAAATTTAAAACTTTATTTTTAAAGTAAAGTGTATGCACCAGTGCTTAAGTTCTTTCAAAGTGTTTGGAAAAAATTCTCTCTTGATCAGAGATTTATACCTAAAAAAAAATTAAGATGGGTCATCAGATAATTTTAATAACAGTTGTTTTATATAAGTATTTTCTCTAAAAATTAAATAACATTTTCAATTATGTAGAATTATGTATGTGCCAAATTTTGAGTTTCTTATTTTCTTTCACAGTTAATTTCTCTATTGTTAATAAATACCATATATTTATGAAATATATTTTTCCCTTCTAAAAATTCTGCTACTTTTAAAAATTGAAATCTATTGATTGTACATATTTATGGGGTACAAAGTTATACTTCAATACATGTATACAAGCTGTACTGATCAAATCAGGGTAGTTAGCAAATTCATCATTGCAAAAATTTATTGTTTCTTTGTGATTGGAACATTTATACTCATCTCTTCTAGCCATTTGAGAACATGCAATAAATTATTGTTAATTATAGATGCCTAACACTACTGTATACCACTAGAACTTCTTTTTCTTTCTTTTTTTTTCCTTTTTTGTCTTTTTACGTGACCGGCAACGGGATCACAACCCTCGATGTTGCGCCTGCTCCTCGCTCAGCCAGTGAGCGGCCGGTCTGTACGTGGGATCCGAACCCTTGGCGGGAGCGCCGCCATGCTCCCAAGCGGCGCACTGTAGCAGTGCGCCACCGGGCTGGCCCAGAACTTATTTTTCTTATCCAGCTGTAATTTTGTGCTCATTAACCAACATCTGCAATTTATCACAGTTGAAGTAGCTACTTGATATACTAGGTATGTGATAATTCCTAGTCATGCTTAGCAATGTAACTGGACCCTAGAATCTTTGTGCATGACTTGGTGTGTCTTACCATTATGAGCTAATTTCAGAAGAAAAGATGAAAGTGAATTCAGGTTTCTCTGTATTAATTTAGCAATGGTATCTTCTCAGAATATTAACCTGGATGCAATTTCTTAAGTTTTAGAAATGTCTACTGCCTCCATCTCTGTCAGATCCCCAAAATGAAGTCATAAACATCATGACCATGAAACCCTGTATTAAACACATGTTCGGAACATCACTACTCTCTGACTGATGGATGCATTGACCTTTGCGTGTCCAACTGAGTATTTTTTCTAATGAATCATATCATATTACTGAGGATTTTTGAGATTGGTTATGGGTTCTCATTCAATCACTGGTTTCCACTATCAGGAAAAAATTGTTATTTTTAATTTTTGCTGATCTGTAATTATTCCTTGAGATAATTCTTTTACCACATTGTTAGTACATTGTGTTTTATTTGTATATTATATTACAGCTCAGGACTTAGAAACTGGTTCTTCCAAGCTTTGCTTCTTAGACAAAAAGGTTTTTTAGTGAGCTCCTCCTCCAATTTTGGCAATAAAAACCCATGAGTCATTTTATTCAGGATAAGAATCTAATGCTAAATTTTTTTAATGGTTCAAGAAAAAAAGTATAAAACTCCATTTCTGATTACTGCAATTTATAGGTTTTTGTGACACATTCATTTTAGAAAAACAATGCTGGGTCATTTGAGAAAATGTTCAACAGCAAAATAAGCTTGATATGGATAACTGCTTTCCTAAAATGCTGAAGTAACAGGCACACTTATTCAGTGATTAAGACAAAATTTGAGAATAAAGAGTGGGAATGTGGAGACATATTTCCTTAGGATACTGGAATTATCCTGAGAAGAGTATACAGGGCAGTGATCTGCAACTTGCACTTGGTACCTTACCCACTCTGTCTGGTTTCTTCTGTTGGCTACGTAGAGAATAATTTTCCTGTGCTTTTCATTGTCTTAGAATTTTCCTGACTCCCCACTTTTGGTTTACTTTACTTTTTTCTTCTTACTCATTTGTTTGTTTTTTTGTTCATTTTTTACATTAGTTTAGCAACTGCAAAGCATTGTTGTATTAAAATATGGCTTGTTGCTTTGTATATAGGTATTGGATTGGTTCTTACAGCCCTGGGTTGGACTATCTTTCTGAAACTGTGGTCCCAAAGTTATTATTTCTAGTACAGTAAGAGATTTTCAGCTCCAACATCTAATATCTGTGATTAACTATTGACTTCTTCCACATAAAGGAGACCTCAGTATTACTTTCTTCATAAATATTAGATTTTAAATTTTTGGAGGGCAGAGATTCTTTCATTTGCTTCTCCTCTTAATTATCCTTTATGAGTAGTGAAATTTGGTTTTGCATAAAGTAGATGCTAGGGAACTTTACTGCAGGCCTTGTCAGCCATTAATACTTCCTCTGAAGTGAAACTTGTATAGTCTATCAGGGAATCCATTAAGAGATGACAATTGGACATAAGACAGTTTCTTATAGGGGCAGCTGATGGAAATCTTTTCTTTTTTTTTACCATCCAGGTGCTTTGGAGCATATTTCTCAGAATTCCAGACTCTGGATCCTTTCTCTCTCAGGAGAGGGTTGTTTCACTATGCTGACTCTTCCTGATCTAGCTGTGAGAGGCCTGGAATTTTGAAGTTTTGGCCTACTCCTCCGGGAAGTCATGCTCACCCTTAGCAGTTGTGATCGTCTACCTTGTTTGGTCAAATGACTTCTGCCTTATTTCTTTTGCCTGGGCAACAATCTCTATCATTGCCCATAGCATGGTCCTTCAAGAATGAGACTCTTCCCTGCTCCTATTAATGTCCTTTGGGATTGGAGTCTGTCTTTGAACAATTGGCAGAATCTACTACATGCAAATGGACAGTATAACTTCCAGGATAAATGCCAAGATGTAGAATTTCCTGGCAGACTTCCTCTGTCTGCCCTTTGAGACCATACTCCCCAGCAGCTGAATTCTCTATTCTTGGCTCCTGTCATTTAGAGACCCATTGCCACTTCATAGCAGATCCCCTGGGTCTGTGCCACATTCTCCAGAGAAAGCAGCTTCCAGGTTTGTGCCCAAGTCAGTGCCCACCCCTTGGCTACCCTGGTCCAGGTAAAGATCTAGTTCTAAGTCCAGGCCATGCAAATCTGCTCTGCTCTGCCTTTGTTATTGCTAGCCTGGTAGTGACTGCCTGTACCTACTTAGATGGTCAGCTGTTGGCTGCTTGTGCTTCTATCAGAGCTAAACTTAAGAGACTAGTGAACTTAAAGCTTAGAAAATTCCCATCCCACCTCTGCCTCAATATAGTAAGGCAGAGTGGTAGCAAGAACCCGATGAGTAAAAGTTGACTTTCTTAAAAAATATGATCTCAGTACCATAATCATATAGGTAGATTTGAAAATTATTCCTAATTATATTGACTTTACTTCTAAGCATGTTGAAGAAGTTCTAAGCAACAGAAATGCTGGCTTTTTGTCTCTTCATGACTCCATGCTTGCATACTTAAAATGGTTATTAGAAAGCAAGTGCTATTTTTTTAAAGAAATGAGGCACAAAACACATCTTTATATGCCAATCATTGGTTATGTTACCAATAATAACTTTAAGCACCTGGACATTTGAGAGCAATTTACGTCAAACTGGTGCTTTTCTGGAGAAACATTTACCATCTGCATAATGGATGATATTCCCAGTTAATACCTAGTTCATATCTGGAGTACGTAGGAAGAATGAAAAAGATATTGCTTATGAAAGGCCTGTTTCTTGACAGTATTTAAATAGTGTAACCATTACTTCGTATTCTATTGAAATGATCAATAGAGAGCCAACTTTTTTCTACTTACAATTGCCAACAACAGAAATGATGGACAGTATTATTTCTGTTTGAAAACAAAACCTATTTCTGTAGTTCTGTAATTCCGGTTTCTTCAGTCTATCTAATGAATGCTTCCAACTACAACACATAAAAAAATCCCTTTCATATCTTACTTTTTAAAATAAAATTTGAATTTGATCCAATCTGGACCATAGCAAGAAGATACATATGTCAGGTATTTTTCCTGATGGGACAATGTTTGAGCACAGGCTTTAAAGCAATTTCGTGTGATACAGGAAATTCATATACAAAAGGGCAAGATATTAAGCTATTAATGGCTCACACAATTTTTATTGACTAAACACACTGGTTACACCTGAGTCTCCATGTCTCTGAAACTAAGTGTGCATCCATCACTCTTCACCCTAGATAAAATCAGCCATGTTAAGTCAATCAGTCCCACATTAACTTAGTGACTATTTTCTGAAATGGTAAACTAACAACAGTGTTTGTTTTCCAATCACCAGTCATGCTTATTCATTTCATCACTACATTTCTCCAAATAGTCTTAAACAGAAAACCTCCTGGTGTAGAAAAGAGCTAAGCTGCCAGTGTCCATTTGCTTTGGTTTCCAACTCATTTATTTTTATGAATTTTACACATTGGCCAATTAATGTGTTTGGTTGATAATGTTCTCTTTTTATTCAAGAGGGTGCCTATACCATTGTACTTCTCTGACACCCACACTCCAAATGACAGCAGCTGCTGGGGGCATCATCACAGCAACTGACTAATTCCAACAATTGTCCTGATGTGTCCAAGTTCATCTTGCAGTTTCAAACCAATTCACCCTTTCCTCAGGAGGAAAAGAAAAAAGAGGAAAAACAAAAACAAACAAGCAAAAAAAATCACACAGAACTCCTTTTCCTTGGATTGCTGATATGCCAAAATAGAAAGTTAAGATCAAGTAAGGCTTCTAAGATCCTGCTGTGATTTAAGAAAAGGAAATTGGCCCCACAGTAAAATCACATACTGTTGTGTTTTTGCATTGCATGTTAGGAAACAAAGAGGCTAGATTTTTTTTTAAGAGATAAATAAAGGTATACAGCTATAGTTTCTATTCTCTAGTCCCTTTACAGAGAAAAGAACTGTGTATGGTTTTGTGAATGGTAACATATATTTATATCTTATTTTCAGTGGCACTTATGAGCACACTTCTAGTTTTTGTGTTTAATTTTTGTATTTCTGTCCAAAGCTTTTTTTTTGAAAATCAGTTTGCTGTTAAATAAGCCTTAGAACAATTTATTAGTTTGTTGTAAATGCTGCACAGTTTAGTTTTCAAGTTTGGACATTTAATTTCAGAAAAAATTTGGAAAATACAGTTATCAAATGTAGCTATGTAATCTAGTTGTTTTTCAGGGTTAATTGTGTACAGAAAAAAAAATGTCTTCTACTTTATATTTTTTTATCAGTCATTAACATAGCTGCCATGCTGTGATTTTCTCCTTTATGACTTTCTTTAAATAGAAGTACCAAAAGAAATGTTATGTGAGTCAGTCAGTCTAAAGCCTTCTTGCTTTTCTCCATAATTAAATAACATCATTTTTAAAGGGAGAAAAACACTTATTTTAGGAATTTGCCCTTAAAAAAACAAAACAAAAAACGACCTTTATTTTAACAAAATGCAATCAATGCAAAAAAATGACAGTTTGAAATTTTATTATATAGATGATTGTCCCAATTTTCCATTTAAGTTTTCCAGTGCAAAGCTGGCTTTTGTTTTATCAATTTTCTTTAAGATCCTGAATTAAACATAACCTGTTTTATTTTTCTAATCTCTAAATAAAGACAGTACTTATCCTATAGACCATTTTGAGGAACAAAATGTTAATGATGTTTAATTACTTTAATTAAAATAAAGCAGCTCTCTGAAATAAAGATATTTAAATATCAATTGTTCTGTACTCCAAATCATGCTCTTGTCTTGCCTTTCAATTATTTACTCAGTTTTCGATAAAAATGAGGAGTTCATGATGATTTACTGGCTGCAAAAATCAAATAATTATTATTCACTTATTTAATGTTACAGAAATGCCTAGATAGTATTAAACTTTCGGTTAGTAACTTTAAACTTGTAATTTAAAAGTTTTTTGTTATATTTATATCTTAAATGTTTATTTAAAAGTAAATATTTGCAAATGTTTCTAAGGCAGAGACAAAACACATAAAAAATATAGAAGACAATACTTCTTTAATAGGAAAAGTTGAGCAAACTTAATTCCCATGGTAGTTATATATTTTCCTCATCTTTCCTGTCCTATATTCAAACCTGTCTTTTTCAAACTCATTGTCACCTATCCTTGACTTGCCTCTCTTAGATCTTCCAGATGAACGGTTGTTCAGGAGTGGTTCTGAGCTGATACCTTCACCATTGAGCAGATGATCTAAGTGGGATAGAAAAAGAGCTGTAATAATCCTCATAATTAAAAACTCAGACTCCATTTCTCTCTTACCAACACTGATTGTGTCATCTGAATAGGAGGAGCAATTCCCAATTTTCACTTCCCCATCTAGACGCCCTTCCCTGGACTTTTCTGGGAAGGTAATAGAAAAGAATACAAGGGAGGGTATCTTAAAACAGAAAGTGAGAAGATGAAGTAGAACAGAGAATTAAGACAAAAGATAGGAGGTAACCTCCTGAGTCGTTCTTACCTACTTGAAATATGGGGAGCAGAATTAGGACAAGCGAAAGAATTCAATGATGACTTCCTCGCTGTGGCTACAAAAGACATAGGGCTTGGAGCCAGACCTCATGGTTTCTAATCCAGGATTTACAACTCTAGCTCTGTGGCCTTGAGCAAATTATTTAACCTTATCTGTAAAATGGGGACAATAATAGTCTTACTTTGGAGAGCTGTGAGGAATAAATGAGATAATGTATATAAGGCACCTATCAGAGTACACTCAGTAAATGCTGCTATTATTATCTCAACTTCCCTCATCAAGCACTGCACTGATCACAAAATTATAGGCCTCAAATTATTACTAATTTCCCTCAAGGGCCTAAGTTACTAGAGGAGATCCTGGCTCCCAAAATAAAAGCCAGTTTTTGCATGTTCCGAAGGTGATATTTTTATTTTTTTATTTTTTTTTAATCTCAAAAGGCCACAATAAACCAGCCCAGGTATATTGCTAGGGACAAGGCACGACTTTCAAGCGAAAGTAACAGTGGTAGCTTCTGTTGACAAGGATTTTTATCCTGAGGTTCAGAGATACCCTCACACTCAAGCCTTCAAAAAACGTTATGATTTTCTTATAGAGGGGATTTAACTTTTAAGCAACTTCTAATGATGTCTAGAATGTTAATAAATGTACCTGCATCTTTATTTCACATTAGTTCAAAAGGGAAATTGACTGTAACCAATCCAATACCGGGCATAAATACTAACTGGTATATGCAACAGGGCTACTCTTGCCATATGCCAGGTTCACACTTTTGATTCTGGAAACCCTAAGCTCCTGCTAGTCATGTGAGTGCAGGTGATTTGCTCTGGTCTGAATAAGGCTAATCTTAGAATGCAGATGCTCCTCCACTTACAATCAGGTTACTTCCTGATGAGCCCGTTGTAAGTTGAAAATGCATTTACAGTAATACAATTGGCTCTCTGCATCCACAGATTCCATATCCACAGATTCAGTGAACCGTGGATTGAAAATATTCAAAAAATAAAAAATAAATAAAAAATAACAATACAGCAATAAAAATAATATAAATAAAAACAGTAAGGTATAACAACTATTTACATAGCATTTACATTGTATTATGTATTATAAGTAATCTCGAGATGTTTTAAAGTATATGGGAGGATATGTGTAGATTATATGCAAATACTACCCCATTTTACTTTAGGAACTTGAGTATCAGAGTATTTTGGTATCTGCAGAAGTCCTGAAACCAATCCCACAGGAATCCCAATCCCAAGGGATGACTGTAGACCTAACATAGTGAACCTCATAGCTTAGCCAAGCCCACCATAAACATGCTCAGAACACTTACATTAGCCTACAGTTCGGCAAAGTCATCTAACACAAGGCCTGTTTTATAAAAAAGTGTTGAATGTCTTATGTAATTTATTGAACATTGTACTGAAAGTAAAAAATAGAATGGTTGTAAGAGGACTTGGAGTATGGTTTCTACTTTGGCACATCACTTTGGCTCCATTTTAAAGTCAAAAAGTCGTAAGTCGGGGATAGTCTGTATTAATTTTTCCCTCAAATAACCATTTTCATCTGAATGATTGATAAGGCTCTCCTTAGCCTTAAGTTTTCAAATCTACCCTTGGGTTGTCATTGGTGAATTAGCATCTCCAAGCCGGGAAGAATTTCTGCTAAACTTCCCTGATGAAGTAGTTTTGGCGACTCTATTATAGGTACTCAGTTAGGACAGGTCTGGGGGCCTCAAGACTCCAGATGCTCCAACTGTGAAAACCTCATGGCCAACATCACTTGCTAGTCCTACCACATGTACAACGAAGTACAAGGCAGTCAACCCAAATTCATGATTTCACCATCTTAAGGAACAGCTAGTATAGTTTAATCTATAATTATTACTTGGGATTCAGAGAAGGGTTTGTCCATTTGCCTGCTGCTTTTGATCCTGCAACAATTGTCATATAGTTTCCCAATGTGAAAATCAGTCATGTTTGTATTTACATATTTTGGAATTATTTTCATTTAATGCCTCAAAAATTCTATTTTGTAAGTATTTCATATCTAAGAATAACTAGAATCTTTTCTATAATCTCTTCAAAGCCATTTTTTTCTGTTCAAATAAGGACGTTCTTTTTCTTTAATTCTCCTTAAAAAAAAATGTATTGAAAAAATTAAACTCCAACATTGGCTCAAACCGAATAAAAGTGCCATAGCCAAGAGATTTAAATAGATTTTGAATTTGGCAAAGCTCATTTTTACCATTATCAATAATCACCCTGTAAAATGCAACAATGAACTCAGTGATTAAACTAGTTAAAACTTTTTCTTAAATAGGTTTTTATTATAACTCGGATATTGTTTTTCTGGTAGCAAGTTATAAAGGCATTGATTAAAAAGGATTTCCATACCTTAATGTAATGTACATAAGCTATTAATATTACATATTTTGTGAATATTTCCTATAATAAATACATACACACATAAAAACACTATCTTTATACACTATATGTATTTTTTAAATCAAGAGAGTTTCATTAAAAGATAAAACAAATATGTAATATCTCAAATATACCAAACATGTGCCACGTGGAAACTATTTCCTGAGTTCCCATTATATATTAAAAATGCAAAATGAGAGCTAGAGTTAGACTACATTAATCTCGGTTTTATTCACCACTTCCAGGACCACAACCTTATCCCTGTTTTTCAATTTGGCTTCTCTGACCTGAACTCAGATATACTGTATGAAACTGGAGCAATTTTATTACTGAGTGAGTGGTTTATGGGATCTGCAATTTATTATAACCAGGTGAATTATGAAATTTAAATTCTTTAAAAAATGAAAAAAGTTACAGTTAATTCTGTTCTTTATTTTTGTTATTAATAGCACTTGACACACTAAGAATTATACCACATTTTCATGTTATTTTCTTGTGCAAGTCTTCAGCCCCTACTGTTTCATCTCTTCTGTCAGCTAATTAAACACATAAACCTGTGAGGAAGCTACTGTTAAATCCACCCTGCGTACAATGATGATTTCTCAATAGGTTTGATGTCGAATGTGTTTGAGGTGCACAGAATAACCTCCTCAGGAAGAAAAATACATCTACCCACAAGCTGCCAACTAATATTTGTGATTGCTTCAAACTGAACACTGGCATTTAATCACTTACGCGGGAAAAAAGCTTAGACTTTATAGACTAGGTTAAATAATCCACTAAAATATTATATCTCCAAAAGATATGTGCATAATTTTTTAAAAGTGGGAATTGGCTTCTTAGGTAAAATTGAAGCAGGAAATATATATATTCAAATAATTTCTTTAACATAAGTTTTTCATGTCGTTCCAAAAAATGAATGTGGTTAGTTCCATGTCCTAAATTTATTAACAATGTCCTTTGTGGCTATGCTATTTAATCTTTCTATGTGTTTTCAGGTGTAATAGTTAAAGTGCAATTAGTATGTACAGAAATATTGACTTATGCTATAAATAAAATTAATTAGATCTAGTACACAGAATTTTTTTTGCATGCTATAAATCACTTTTGATTTCAACAAATGGTACTGCACAAACCTCAGTAAACTAAAGGCTGTTTGACTTATTGCTGTGAAATAATTGAATAAAGAGAAGAGCTAGGTAAATGGTGTGGAAAAAATATCTAACATCACTCTTATCAAAATGAAAGTTGTTTTGAAAATAAAACACAATTTCAGTTTTGTATCTAGTGCAATCATTTTCTCACCTGTATTTCAGTGAAACACTTTCCCCCTACAATCTACACACAGACCAATCTATAGAGCAAGTACCCTGTGATGCCTGATTCCATCAGATGATTGTTTTTTTTCTTTTTATTATACAGCTTGATTTTTGGACCCAGAACAATTGATCCTATATGTCATTAGCCATGCTCAAAGCACATTTGAATGTATTATTATGCAATATCACAGATTTGGAAGGTGCCGAGTGGGTTAATTACTAGTAGGTAAAATTACTCATGATACTACTAATAAATCTATCACTAAAAAATAAAAAAAAGAGAGAGAGAAGAAAATCAGAAGCATACAGTATTGTTTTGGACTTTTGAACATCTGATCTACAGAATTTTTCATAATAACTTTTTTTTTTTTTATTATTCCTTTTTGTCTTTTTTTACTGACCGGTAACGGGATCGCGACCCTCGGTGTCGCGCCCGTATCGGGGACCGGCAATGGGATCGCAACCCTCAGTGTTGCGTCCGCACCGCACCCCTCAGTGTTGCGTCCGCACCGCACTCAGCCAGTGAGCGGGAACCGGTCTCCACATGGGATCCCTCGGTGGGAGCGCCGCTGCGCTCCCAAGCGGCGCACTCTCCAGTGCGCCACTGGGCTGGCCCCATAATAACTTTTTTTAATAAATAATACATCCTGAAAATACTTCAGTGTAGATTGTGAAGCTTTTAGATCTGAGACAAAAAGTGAATCTTTCATTTGTTTGTGTAAGTTATAGCTAAGGTGCTGCTAAGGAATTTTAAATTTTGAGTTTTCTTTTTCAATTTGTTGGACATTTGCTATTTTTTTTCTATTGAGATTTCCATAATAGCCCATGCAAAGTAGTAAACTATGCTCTCTAAAATCTTAATATATTCTAGACAGGTGGTTATTAATGAATAAAATAATCCCCCAGATATAAATATTATGGGACAATTATAAAGAACTAAAGGGTATTTCATTGTTTGTGCTACATTTCACAGTGGACACTTTCAATGTTAGACAATTTTATCTTCAGGCTTGATCTGATTTTTAGGTGATTATGGGATTTTCCCACTTCTATTACTGATCTATATTACCTGGTACATTATGAGAATAAACTGTAGCTTGACTAGTGTCTGTTAATAGAAACCAAATGCTCCCACATGAGCTTTTAGAAACTTGCACCTTAAGTTCACCTGAGGCATTTTTGCAGAATTATAACTTAGCAAAGCTAGCAAAAACCTGGATTCCTAGGTAACTATTAGAAAAACTAGATTTTTTTCTGATACTAACATTCCCATATCTGCTATTATCTGAGTCTTGATTCCACCAAAGAAAATAATAAAAGGAAATAAAACAAGTTAAAAGTTCCTTGGTGCCTAGAAAAAAGATTCACTTGCATTCTCAGAATATTATGAAGAAATCTACTAAGCAGAATACCACCTGTGCCTGGCTTTCTTCAGTCCACTTTCCATTTATTCTCACATGCCTACTTTCTGCTGTGGTTCTATTTCCCAATTACTTACATTTACATCTGCTAATAGAAAACTTCTGATTTTCTAAGTTTGCAGTAATTTAACAGTCATTAGACATTACTCTAGGTTTAGATAATAGGAAATTCTAGAGATTAGGTATAGGCTATTGTTGTCTAAAGGCAAGTAACAAATTATCTTTTCTGTATATGTATAACTACTCTAGACAAAAATCTATTTTACATAATATTTATAATATTTAAGTATTTATTATATGTAATCACCGAATTACATGCTTTGAATGGATTATTTTATTGAGTCTCATAACAAACAGTGAGTCAGAGAATAATCATTTCTCCCATTTTTCATGATCCCTTAAATTTGGCCTGTGGATTAAGCCCAATAGAATGAATCATCTGGAGGGCATTGATGACATCAGAATCTCTAGTGTGCAAACCAGTTTCCTAGGTGATTTTTGTACATACTAGTTTAAGAAACACTGACATAATAAATTTTAAATTTAATAACTTATTATATATTTGCACACATCTTCATATTAATTCAAATAAATAATTAAAGTAAACTGTATTATCACCATTGGAAAGATGAGTAAGTAGTGTTCGTCTTGTGATCCCTTAAAGCCAATACTTCATTGCAAATGATTTGATATTTTCCATGAGAAAATCAGTAATATCAAGGACAATCTTTGATTCATAAAGTGTTTTATGAAGCTAAGAGGCACAAATTTACTGCTATGAATGCCTCACTAAAGTGAGAAGCCTCTAATTTGTTGTGTCAAAGCAGAAAATTTTTTTTAACCAAAAATATATTGTTTGACTGAATTTCTGTGGAACCTCTTATGTTTTGGATACTGTACTATATCCTAGGAATAAAATGTTGATAACAGTAATCCGTGAGTGAAGCAGGTTAAGCCCAATGGACTCCCTGAGTTGATGGGTTGCTGAGAATCTGGCAATACCAAGGAGGCTAGATTATGCAGGACAGAATACCAGAAAGAAGAAAGCTTCATGGAGTAACTATTCCAAAGATCTGCAGAGATCACCCCCTTGAGAATCCACCAGAGTAGTGATCATCAATGTATGTAGATAAACTACCCAAGGCTAACTAAAAATATCAACTGAAAGGATTAGAGGAAGCAGTGTCCAACACTCTCACAAAGCCAGAAATTGTGCCTATTCCCACCAGTTAGTCATCTGGAAAACTTCATAATTCATGAGGCATTGAGTAGAGAATCTTGCCTCAGTAGCAGGGAATAAAGAGCACTAAACTAATTGGGGCTCTGGTCTTGCTTAACAAACCTTAAAAACAAGATCCAGAAGGACCAAACTGGTTCCAAGTAACTTAACTGCATGTGATAGCAAAGGTCAAGAAAATTTATAGGAATAAAAAAAAAAAGAAATTCAGCACTCAACAAGGTTAAATCACAATGTCCGAATCTGATTAAAAATTTCCAGGCATGCAAAAAGTAGGCAAATATAATCCATAAAAAGAAGAAAATGAATCAATCAAAACTGACCAAGAACTGGCACAGACATTAGAATTACCAGACAAGGACATTAAACAGTTGTTATAACTATATTACACGTGTTCAATACCTAGAAGAAAAGTTGAATGAGTAGAGACATGAAATATACAAAAAAGACTCAGCCAAATCAAACTTATAGACATGAATACTATAATGTGCACAATGAAAAATATACTGAATGGAATAACAGCAGACTACATATTGCAGAAGAAAAAAATTAGTGAGCTTGAAGACACAGCAAGAGAAACTATCCCAACTAAAACATAAGGAGAAAAAGACTCCAAAAAAATTTAACAAACCATCAGTGGCCTGCAGGAAAAATAAAGCAGCCTAATAAATATATAATTTGGGTCCAAAGGAAGGGAGAGGAATAAGAAATAATATTAAAAGAAACGATAGCCAAATATGATCCAAATTTGATGAAAACTATAAACTCACAAATATAAGGACTGCAATGAACTCCAGCATGAGAAACATGAAGAAAACTACACCAAGGCACATCATAATCAAACTGCTCAAAATCAGTGATAAAGAGCCAAAGAGAAAAGATACATTCATTACACACACAAGAATAAACATAAAGGTGATAAATTTCTTGTCAGAAACAATGCAAAAAAGAAGAGAGTGCAGCGATATCTTTAAACTACTGAGAGAATTTTTTAAAATTATCAATCTAGAATTATATATGCAGTGAAACTATCTTTCAAAAAAGAAGGTGAATAAAGACTGTTTTCAGACTTATGAAAGCTTAAAAATTTTATAATCAGCAGACATGCACTACAAGAAATTTTAAAGGGATCTTTCAAACAGAAGAAAAAGTTTCAATATATAGAAAGCAAAAATTAATAGAAGTGAAAGAAAAAAATACTAATTTATAATTACAGTTAGCAATTTAAACATCCCCCTGTTAATAATTGTAGAACAAGTAGACAGAAAATCAGTAATAATTTAGAGCATTTGGAAAACACTGTCAACCAATTGATCTAATAGATATTTATGAAACACTCTACTTAACAACAGCAGAATACACATTCTTTTCGAATGAACATGGAACATTTACCAAGACATATCATTTCCTAGGCCATAAAGCAAGTTTCAATAAATTTAAAAGAATTCAAATCGAAGTATATTCTCTGACCTCAGTGGAATCAAATTAAATATCAATAACTAAAAGATATCTTTAAAATTCCCAAGTGTTAGAAAAATAAATAACACACTTAAAAAAATGGCTCAAAGAATAAATCAAAAGGGAAGTTAGACAGTATTTCTAACTGAATAAAAATAAAGACACACCAGATCAAAATGTGCTGGACATAGCAAAAGCCGTACTTGAAACAGAATCTGGAAGAGCTGACAAATTACAACCATGAGCCAAATTCAGCCCACTTGTTATTTTTGCAAATAAAGTTTTGTTGGAACATATCTCAGTCATTTTTTACATATTGTCTATGGCTACTTTTCACTATAATGACAGAGTTGAGTAATTGCAGCTGGAATTGTAGTCTGCAATACTTACAGTATGCGGTATTTGGCTTACAGAAAAGGTATGCTGACCCCTGACTTAGAGGAATTGATAGCATTAAATGTTTATATTAGAAAAGGAGAAAGTTCTCTAATCAATAACCTTGTTTTGGATCTTAAGAAACTAGTAGAACAAATAAAACCCAAAGTAAGCAGAAGAAAGAAAATTTTAAAAGATCCAAGAGAAAATCAAAAACACAAAAGAACAGAGAAAATCAAAGAAACTGATATCAGTTCTTTGAGCAGATGAATAAAATTGATAAATCTCTACCCAGATTTCCAGGATAAAAAACAAAAAACAAACCAAAACAAAACAAAAAGGCACAAATTACCAAGATTGTGCAATTTAGAGGAAATATCACTGCAGATTCTGCACATATTAAGAAGGATAATAAGGGAATATCATTAATAACTTATATTAAATGGATAAATTCCTTGAAAGGCACAAACTAACAAAAGTCACTTAAAAAAATAGGTAAAGTTAATAATGCATTGTTTAGTAAAAATACTTAATGTATAGTTAAAAACCACACAACAAAGAAAACTACAGGCTCAAATGACTTTACTGGAGGATTCTACTAAATATCTAAGAAATTATTAACACCAATTGCACACAAATTCTTCCAGAAAATTGAAGAGAAAGAAAAACTTTCCAACTCATTCTATGAGGCCAGCATTATCCTGATACCAAAATCACACCAAGAGAAATCAACAAAACCACAGACCAATAGTCTGTGTGTAAAAGAAATTATATAATTACAAAAATAAAAAAGTCTTGAGAAAATTCTAGTAAGTAGAGTATAGAGAAAGAATAACATGTTGTTATTTAGTGGAGCGTATCTCAGGAATGTAAAGTTGATTTAATATTTAAAAATTAATCAATATGATTTACCATATTAACAAACAGAAAAAGAAAATAACTATGAAATGTTCTCAATAGTTGCAGAAAAAGCATAAAGAAATTTCACAAAAGCCAATATCCTTTTCTTATAAAAACTCTTAGCAAACTAGGAATAAAAGGGAACTTTCTAACATGATAATGGGCATCTACAAACAAACCTACACTAATGTCATACTTAATGGTGAAAAAGAGTGTTCACCTCACACCATTACAGAATAATTCAAAATGTATCATAGACCTAAATGAGAAACTTTAATAAAACTTTCAGGGCCAGTCCGGTGGCACACTGCTACAGTGCGCTGCTTGGGAGCACGGCGGCGCTCCCGCTGAGGGTTCGGATCCCACATACAGACCGGTTCCCGCTCACTGGCTGAGCGAGGGGCGGACGCAGCACCGAGGGTTGCGATCCCGTTGCCGGTCCCGGTCCGGTACGAGCGCGACACTGAGGGTTGCGGTCCATTGCCGGACACGAAAAAAGACAAAAAGGAAAAAATAAAAATAAAAATAAAAAAAATAAAACTTTCAGAAAAATACCTAAGAAAAAGTTTCCTTAAATGTGACACTAAAAATGCACCCAAAAAAGAACAAATTGATAAATTGGTCTTTATAAAAATGTAAACTTCTGTTATTTAAAAGACACTGTTAAAAAAGATGAAAAGGTAAGCCATAGCCTGGGAGGAAATATTTGCAAATGAAATATCAGCTAAAGGACTTGCATCCAGAATATATAAAGAACTCTCAAACTCAATATTAAGAAAACAAACAACCCAGTTTTTAAAAAATAAACAAAACCAAATAAGATTTATAGATGGCAGAACTAAGCATATGAAAAGAAGCACATCATTAGCCATCAGGGAACTGCAATTAAAATCGTAGGAAGACACCACTATGTGCCTATTAGAATGGTCAGAAATAAGGCTGACCATACTGAGTTTTGGCAAGTGATACAGGTTGAATTGTGTCCCCCAAATTTTATGTTAGAAGCTTGATCCCTACTGTAACTTTTGAGGGTGGGAAGTCCTATTATGGTAATTGAAAGGCAGGGCCTTGAAGAGGAGATTAGATTCTGAGGACCATGACTTAGTGAATGGATTAATAATGGCGGTCATGGGTGTGTTTCTGAGGGCTTTAAAAGAAGAGCATGTGAGAGTTTCTCTCTCTGTGCTCCACCATTCTGCCATGTGAGACCTCCGGGTCATTGTTACCACCACCAAGGCTATCACCAGATGTGTTTCCTGGATTTTAGACTTCCCAGCCTCCAAAACTGTAAGCAATAAATTTCATTTTCTTACAAAGCATTCCAAATATTTTGTTATAAGCAACAGAAATAGATTAATATAGCAAGAATGTGAAAAAACTGGAACTCTCATATATTGCTTGTTGGGATGTTAAATAGTATAAACACTTTGGAAAATAGTTCAGCAGTTTGTTGAAAAGTTAAAATATACCTAACATATGAACCACCTGTTCCACTCCTAGACATTTAACCAAAAGAAATGAATGTATACATCTATACAGAGACTTATACATGAATGCTCATAGCAGCTTACTTAGAATACCCCAAAACTGGAAACAATCCAAATATCCATCAAGTGAATGAACAAATTGTTGTATAACCATAAAATATTTTTACTTAGCAATAAAAAAAGAATAAACTATTATTAAGTGCAATAAGACTGAATCTCAAAATAATTATGCTGAGTGTATTAGACTATGTCTGTTGCTTATAAAAAAAAAATACCTGGAACTGAATGATTTATAAAGAAAAACAAAATGTATTGCTTATAATTTCTGAGGCTGGAAGTCCAAAGTCCATCTGGTGGTGGTGACAGTGACCCAGAGGTGTCACATTGCAAGATGGTGGAAGCAGAAAGAGCAAGACAGACTCCCCTCTTCTTTTAAAGCCCTCAGAACCACAGCCCTGGCCACCATTTTTAATCCATTCACTACTGCACAGTCTTACAATCCAATCACCTCTTCAAGGTTCCTCCTTTCAATTACCATAATGGGATTTCCCACCCTCTTAACAGTCACAGTGGAGGCTAAATTTCTAATACATACACAATTCAAGTTCAGTGAGATTTGGCAGGACATAATTCAATCCACTACACTGAGTAAAAAAAGACAGACCTCCCCCAAAGCATGTATTGAATGATTTCATTTATATGAAATTCTTAAAAATGCAAAGTAATCTGCAGTGACAGAAATTAGAACCATGGTTGCCTGGGAATGGGGGTTGGGAGAGGCTGGCGGGGACAAGAGGATGGATAACAAAGAGAAGCTTGTGCGGTCATAGATACGTTCATCGCCTTGACTGAGGTGATGCTTTAATGGGTGTATGCATATACTAAAACTTACCAAATTGTACAATTTAAAAACATGCAGTAAATGTATGCTGTCTTAGTCCATTTTGTGTTGCCATAACAGAATACCTGAGACTGGGTAATTTATAAAGAACAGAGGTTTATTTGGCTTACGATTCTGGGACAGCTGCATCTGGCACAGGCCTCAGGCTGCTTCTACTCATGGTGGAAAGTGGCAGGCAGCCGGCGGGTACAAGCACATCACACGGCGAGATGAAGCAAGAGAGAGAGAGGAGGTGCCAAGGTCTTTTAAAACATCCAGCTCTTGTGGGAACTAATACAGCGAGATCTCACTCAGGCCCCCCACCCCCAGGTAGAGCATTAACCATTCATGAGGAATCTGCCCCCATGACTAAAATAGCTCCCAGCACTGCCATATTGGGGATCAGATTTCCACATGAGTTTTGGTGGGGACAACACATCCAAACTCTATCATATGCCAATTATACCTCTTGTTTAAAAAAAAAAGAAAGAAAAATTTCTGACCTCCATGTGCTTACTTCTAAATAGACAATCTCAGTAGTAGGTGGTAAAGTGGTATCATACCACTATACACAGTCTCTGTGGAGGGCAGGGGAGACTGCTGTCTGAAACATCCGAAAAGGGTTTCTGTAGGAGACCCTTGAGCTGTCGATGTGTAGTCATATCTTTATAAATGATACAGACTTCTCACATCCCACCCTTCCTTCTTCCTGGGTACGTCTTCACACTAAATCCCTTCCAACTTCAAATCCCCTTCCAATATACTTTTCTTGATAGAATCAATCTACATATGCGGGTTTCAAAAAGTCAAGTGTAAGTTAATGCACATCAATGGGATTTGTTTAAAATAACAAATAGCTCACCTAAGTTCGATGTTTCGAACAAAGATACAGAAATACTTAGGAGTGCATTTACCTTTTCAGGAAAAGGATCATGTGGATAAGGCTGTGGACTAGGTTTCCTCATGGAATCACTTACTTGCAACAAGAACACTGGCTTATTGTAGTGGATTTATATTACTATTCCTCTAGAAAAGAGTGTGTCTGCATCCTACTGATCTGAACCATAGAAAAACACGAGCACTGGCAAGCACAATGACTAAGGAGGAAGCATGTACCGGCAGGTAGTACATCCTAAGGAGGGGAAAAAATAAATAAATAGAACTTGGCCCAGGAAGTCAAAAGGTAAGATTCTTATCTTGATTTTGCCAGTGTCTTGTATGTACCCCAGTTTTTTCTCCAGCACTGATTTAAGAATAAAATCCTGGAGAAAGAACTCTGTTATAGCCACATTTAACTTTATTGAAAAAGTTCATTTAGAGAACATCTATGCACAGAAAATCCCTACTCTTTATGGATTTCAAGCCTGTAATAGGCTAAAAAATTATACCAGAGACAAAGCTAGTTTTGTGTATCCTTTTCCTATAAAACTATTACTGAGGAAGATTATTACTTTTTAGTTTTCTTTTTAAAAAAATTATAGAAGTAATATATGTTTAGTATATAGTATTAAGGCATATGTAGAAATAGAACACAAAAAATAAAAATTAACAACATTCTTAGCAACATTTCTATAGCCCAGAGATGACCCCTGACAGCCTTTTTATCTATGGCCTATTGGTCACTTTTGTAGCATACATTTAAGTCGTTTTTACAAAATCGGAATCATATATGTGTATGTGTATACATTTATACACACGATTTTTTGAAATATATATGTGAAATATATATTTTTGAACTCTTTATGGCATTTCATCATATGGATATACCAAATTCATTTTTTGTTTCCTATTCTTGATTATATTATTTCCAATTTTTTGTGATTAAGAATAATGCTAAATCTAATGTTTTTGTATACAAGTCTTTGTGTGTTCTCTAATTGTTTTATTAGGATAAATTCCTGGAAAGAAAGTTCCTGGATTATAAATCAGAAACACGTTTAAGCCTCTTGCTCTATATTTATAAACTGTCTCCCAGATAGGGTGCACCATTTAAAATTCCCAACAGAAGTGTATAAGAAAGCCTCTTGGGAAGAACTTCATCTATCTAGATTTTATTCTTTTGTCTTTTAAATTTTTGCCAATTTTCTAGTGAGAAATGTGATCTCATTTTGATTGGCTTTTCTTTGATTACTATTGGGATTGACTTTTTGGTTCATATAGTTGGCCCTGAATATTGGATGTTCATGTAGTTTGCTCATTTTTTCTATTAAAATATTTCTTTTTTTATATCCTCCTTTGTTTATTGCCTTAAGTAGCTCTTTACCTCAAACACATATATCACAAATATTTTCCCAATTTTCTATTTGCATTTTAATTTTAGTTTTTAAAATTGATTATAATATACATACAACATTTATCCTTTTTCAATGAGTTTTCAACAGTAATGCAACTACTACTGATAAAAGATCTCTCTAGCTTCTTTTAAGTCATTTTTTTTGGTAAATACCTAGCAGTAGGATAACTGAGTTGTAGGGTAAGTATATGTTTAATTTTATAAGAAACTGAAGAAGTTCAAATGCTCTCATCACAAAGAAATAATAAATTTTTGCTATGGTAAATATGTTGATTACCCTGATTTGATCATCACACATTGTATACATGTATTATGCATGCGTTATGTACATGTAAGTTTCTAGCCCATAAATATGTACCATCAATAGGTGTCAATTAAAAAATACATAAATAAATAAATAGGAGAAATGAAACTGAGTAACTATTTTTCAAAGCTTCTGTAGCATTTTGCATTCTCACCAGCAATGTATGAGAGTTCCAGTAGCTCTGTATCTTCAACAACATTTTGTATTATCAGTATATTTAATTTTAGCTGTTCTAGTGGGTGACTAATTACTTTGAGGCTCTTTTGTGGTATTATTGGCCATTCATTTATCTTTTTGTTGAAACATAAGTTCAAATCATTTGCCCTTTTATTCTTGTGCTGTCTTATTGTTGAGTTGTAAGAGTTATTTATATGTTCTGTATACAAATCAGATATGTGTTTTACAAATATTTTCTTTGAGACTGTGGGTAGTCTTTTTATTTTTAAAAAAACTTTCAATCATGTAATTACTACCAGAATTAAAATATACATTATTTCTATTACCCATAGAAGTTCTCTCTTGCCCCTGTTCAAAATTAAAAGACAGTGTTCTTTGAAGACCAGGAATTTTAATTATGATGAGGAACAAATTTTAAAAAATATTTTTTGACCAGTAAGGGGATCTCAACCCTCAGCACAGTGTTGTCTGCACCACGCTCAGCCAGTGAGCAAACTGGCCATCCCTATATAGGATCTGAACCCACAGCCTTGGCACTACCAGCATTGCACTCTCCCAAGTGAGCCATGGGGCTGGCCCCAAATTAAAATTTTAATTTTTGTTATAGTTCATGCTTTGTGTGTCATGTGTAAGAAACTATCACCTAGCTCTATCACAAAGATCTTATTTTACATCTAGAAATTTATGCTTTTGTCTATTTGTTGTCTAATCCATCTTGAGTTAATTTATGTCAAATGTGAAGTAAAGTTTGAGATAATCTTTTGCATATGAATGTCCAATTGTACCAGCAACATTTGTTGAGTATCTTTTCCATCCTGAAATATTTTAGTACCTTTGTCAAAAATCAATTGACAACTGTTATGTGGGTCCATTTCCGAATATTCTATTTTGTTTCATTGATTTATATGCCTATCCTTATATCAATGCCACATTGTTTTAATTATTATAGCTTTATAGTAAGTCTTGAAAGAAACTTTGAAAAATTCTTTTTTCAAACTTGTTTTGGCTAACCTAGGTTCTTTGCATTTCAATATACATTTTAGAATCAGCTTAGTATTTTCTTTTTAAAAATCTGCTGGAAATTGGTTGGGATGGTATTAACTCTATAAATCAATTTGGGTAGTATCGACATCTTAACAGTACTGATTCTTTCAATCCATGAACACCGTGTATCTTCCCATTTCTTTAGTTTTTTCTTATCAATGCTTTGTGACAACTGTTGGGTCAGAACATTTTGAATTTTAATAACTATAGGCAGTGAGTACAGATGTGTGTAGTGGGATGTTCATCACAGCGTTATTTAAAATTGTAAAAAGTGAAACAACTCAAAGTTAGGAATAGACAGGGTTGTTTAAATTGTCTTTGACAGAATTCAGTGCTTTAAATACCTGGGGTCTTTTCCTTCAAAGTAAGTATTTTACAGAAGCTAGACATTAATTTCAGTGATGTACTATTGCTCAAAATATTTTGGCAACTCAGATTTTGTAGAATGTAGTCTTAAATAGCCCCCATTGAAGACAATAATGATTCTTTCATGAGGGATTGAAATTGTGAGAAAAACAAATGTCATTCAGAGTCAGAATTGGAAAAATAAAATGAAAGATCAATCTAGGTAAGCCATTGGGTAAAAAAAGTATGATTTTTTTTTCACAATTTGTAAATCGACTTTGAAGAGAATTCTAGTATACATTTTCATAGATTTGAACAGACCTTATCTCATGAATAAGACTCTTATCTGAAACAGTGTGAAGTATCGAAAAGAACACTAGACTAAGCAAAAGTAAATCCTGATTTTATTTCCAACTCTGACACATCTACCCATGTGGACCTGTTATTAGACATTCAGCCCATCTGAGAGCCATTTGCCCTACCTGTAAAATAGTCAATAGTAAAATAGATCCACTAGTTCCCCAGTTCTGATAAGGAACCACTTTTGTCACGGATATCTGTACCCCACCCTTCAGATTTGACAATTTGTATTTTTAATGTTCTATGTGTTTTTGATATTTTGTGGCAACAACTCTGTAAACAGGCATTAAGAACTATTGGAATAAATAATTTTCAAGATTTTTTCTAATTGTAAAGTCGTATGGTTTTGTAAAAGCAATAGGGAAAAAAATGAAGATTCTACATCACTTCTAATCAGTTCTTAATGATCACAGTTGCTGCTCATTAGAATAAAAGGAGGATTCATTTCAAATTAAGAAATAATTATTGAAATAATGAAAATAAGAGTCCTTAATATCAAGTAGTTAGTGCAATCCACAATGAATAAAAGAGCATTCTATTGTCCCCTGCTCTAAAATTCTTTAGAATATTGACAATTTTTCACTCCTTCCTTTAGGGAAGTAGAAGAAAAAAGATGAACTTATTTGGAATTCCATGTACTTTGCCCTTTAAAACTAGATGGTGTTACTGAAAATAATATGGATCCCAGCACATTACAATATATAAATATCAGAGCCTGAATATAAATGTGCAGTGCTTCTTTGGCCTTTGGGATATTAAAATGCTTGATGAGCCATGGACACACATTAAGTTAAAAAAAAGAAAAGATGGCCCCTCTAAGTATGTTATGAACCCACAGGGAAAGAACAATGTCTTATTTGATGTCTTCTGTAGCACTTAGTATATGGTGAAGTTCAATAGCCATTTAATAAAAACACTAATATTATTTATGGTCACAAGTTAAGTTATGCTAAAACTAGTACTTCAGTGAGAGGCAATAGTTATTTAATAGGGAAGTATACATAACTTCGATACCATATGGTATTTTATATATAAATAAATTCATAAATCTTTTTGAATCTCTTGTTTTTATTTGTCCTTTGTTATGTAATTAAGTCATTTAATGTGTAAAATGAGTTTTTAGTCTGTATTTTATTTAATTTAACTTATTTAAGTTCATATATTCAGTTCATATGTAAACTCCTTTATGCATACATTTGACAAACATTTTTTTTTTTAGTACCCACTATGTGCAAAGCACTTCCCTGGCACAATTAAAAGAACAATTACTTACCATTTTCTTAGAGATTTCCCCCACTTCTTTTTTTCTTATTTCTTTAAATGTCTCAAATGTTTTTGCCAAATGTTTGTCCCACCCTTTGTCTCACTGGCCATTCTTTTCTTAGGCCAAGAAACTTCTATGTCCCCAGGTCACATCACATAGCTTTTAATATTGTGACAGTAATCATCATATTTTCATCTCTCTTCCCCCAAATGGTGTCATTATCTCCTGCTAGAGATGTATCTCTTCTGGTCTTCAAGCCAGTTCCTATGGATATTTATTCTTGCCCTGGTGGCAACTGTGGATTGTTAGTGGTGAGATTAGAGACCAGAGGTTGAAGTCACAGGGACAGGGATATCCCCTGCTCCATCCGGAGAGAACCAAGTCAGCTTCACTCAGGATTGTATCTTCACTACTTGAAACATAGTATATATATATATATTTTTTTAATTATTGAATGAATGAATGGAATGAATTAGTGATAGAAATAACAAAATTCCATCAAAATTCTTAGAGATAGATTCATCAGGCTTTCTTTGGGAAATTGGGCTCTAAATTCAGAGACACAGTGAACTTTTGGGGAATATGAATAAATTCAGACTCATGTTAAAGAGTTAAGTCATTTCTGGTAATAAAAGTTCCATCTTGTAATATTTTAAGTTCCTTAAGTAAGAGCCTGAATGGTTTCAGTGCTAAGGACAGAATAAGGCTTTATTCTGCTTTCAGTTTGAGTCCATTGGAAGACCCTTGGAATTGTTTGCTATTGGTTAGCACATGTAACCTGCTGAAGCGTCTTCAGAATACAACTGCCCTTCTCAACAATGGCAGCAGCCCTTTTGCATCCTAATGTATGATTTTAATTGTGCAGCACATGGATCTTTCCAAAATGAGAATGTGCAGGGAAGTCCCTCTACTGCTCACTAAGTTATATTATCTTTAGAATTATCAGTGTGTTCATGCTGAGGGATTTCAGGTTGAAGCAACTTTATCAGACACTTCTGTTATTTTAGTAACAAAATGTGCAGAGTCATCTAATTTCATTTGAATTTATTTTGAGGCTTAATCAATAAATGTGAAATATTAAAAAAAATCTAGGAAAAATGTATGGTGAATTTCAATGTTATCATATACTCACTGGGGTATTTGAGTCATGGTAGTGAAAGTTTGACATAAACCTTGTCTAAAATATGTAGAACTCCCCTGCTTTCTGCAACCAAGTGCATGGCATTTATAATCATTTCATTTCATTGTTGCAATAGCCTACATAGCAATGTTAACTCCATTTTACAAATAAGGAAGACAGGAAGATAGCCTCAGAAAGCATAAATAACCTATCCACTGTCGTTCTTTCAAAAAGCTGGAAAGGTCTATCTATCTGACTCCAAAGTCCTAGGCCTACATGTAGCAGCCTCTAAGCAAACCCCCAGGGTCACTGCTTTGACAGGTCCACTGTCCTGGAGAGTCCTTAAATGGCCTGTTATTGCTTTCTTATTGTTATGATCACTGCTGTTATTCTGCTCTGGGCATCTATGCCCATTTTTCTATTCTGTTATACAGACCTAAATATGAAAATACTTCAGGAATAAAGAAGATGTGCAGAGGAATAGAATCGGAATGTGGTTGCTTTTCCTTGTGGCAAGAGAGCAAATATTTGGGGGTGTAATATTGCATTTGAGTACTTTTCTTGATAATTTAGCACTCTTTTTCTGGTGTTCACCTTGGGTTGGAAGGTCTGGCTCAAGTGGCAAATGTTGAATTTTTTTTGTACCTGTCTTATTGGACTGAAGTGATTCACAAAGACAGGTCAATCTTCGCCAAGCCTTTTTAAATTAGTGCTTTTTTAAAAAAAAACCCACCAATTTGTTGAAGCTGCAAATAAATAAACAAAACAGGATCTGATTTAAAGAAAGGGAAATGGGCTAATAAAACACCCATAAAATGTCACCCTTTTCAGAGTTGAGGTAGAAACTTCACTGGAAGATCTCTGCTAGGCTGAACTCCCTACAAAAACTACTGGATATGTGGGGGCCAAGGGTCCTCCAAATAAAATACACTGAGGGGGCTTTTCTGTTCATGAGGACTGATCCTTTACCCTTACAAAGTCTCATGAGTGCAGTCATCTTGGGACATTCCCTATCTTAGTTAGAGACCATACATTTGTTCAAGAATAAAAGAACAACAGTAAACTGGATGGATATTTATTGGACAGAATCAGGGATAGGCCATAGAGCCTGAAATGACTATGAATAGGATTCAAACAGAACATCCATCAGGAACCACGGCACTTCCTTGTCCCTTTCCCTCTCCCCTTTTTAAAAATTTCCTTTTTAAAGGGACTAAATAGAGTCATCGCAGGCCTGGCTTTAAGTCACTTTCCAGTTCAGGAATTTACTAGACTGACTAGATTCCCACAATCCATTTCTAAATGCCCAGGAGAAAGAATCTGATTGGCTCTGCCCTGGTCCAATCAGCTGTGGGCAGGTGGGTGGGACCAGAACCCAGCCACTCCAAGAAGGGGCATGAGCACCCCCAGCTTTTGATGTTAGAAAACTTGTCAGAGAGCCTGAAGGTCCTTCCTCCTCCCAGCAGGCAGAATGCAACAAGCTAATTTCCTCAGGATGTGCATTCTGATTAGAATATGCTATAATTAATTTCTGATGCCCAGAGAGACTAGTTTAACCACTATGTTTATCCAAATCCCTCACAGCCACTACACAGCAAAAGGATTCATTTTGGCTTAGTTCTTCAAAAGATACACAGAGCTCTTCAATCCACTCCCACCACCACCACACATACACCATTTCTCCATCCTCCCTCCTGTCTGTCACCTCCCCTGCAGCATACATCAGAGATAACTATAAACACAAAGAACATATTATTGGCCTGATGGCAAGGAGGATAATAATACCTCCCTTTAGCTTTCTTCAAAAGGACGTTGTTGACAATGAATATACTACTGTTTGTTGAGTACTTTGAGTTTTTCAAAAGACAGTCGCTGTATAAATACAAGGTATTATTACTATTATTACCATGTTTAACATTTGGTTAATAGTAGGAAAGTTCTTTTACAGTCCTGGATGTAAACTGTAGCTGTAAATTTTTCCTTCTTCTTTAAAACTGTTTCAGAGGCTTTGAACAATGATACTAAAGTAACAATTCAAGTACATCACTGTGCCTAATGAATAACAGCACTCTTGATTAATGGCACTTGTTCAACATCACACTGACAGAAGTATGAAGTGTAAAAAAAAATGGAGTTTCTGCCTACTGTGATTTTTTTCTCCATTTAAAAAATAACAGGCATCATCAGAGCTGCTTTTTTTTTTAGAGCTGGATTCTTTTTTTTATTACCTTTTCGTCTATTCAACTGCTGCTGTATTTTTCATTCGACAAATACTGTGCTTTTGTCTCATGCTGGTGCTTGCTATCAGAGTGTTATCACTCAAGAGATCTGCAGTAGGATCTGCTAAGCATCTGTGCAATCAGCAAGCCCGCTGCTACCCTAGCACTAGACTTCTGCCCAGGGTGGAGAAGAGAGAGAGTGGGGAGGGAAGGAGGGTGAACTTTGCTGAAAGGCATGCACTGGTCAATGCTGACAAGGAACAGCCAGGTGCTGGGAATATCTATCATGAAGCCACTGGTGAACTGCAGGTGACTAGAGGCATACTTCACGGTGCTGTTATCAGAGTTTACGTATTTTACTAACATTATTTCATTGGGTTGAAGCTATACAGTTTTAGGAGCCCCCAATCCTCTAGTAGTTGGATATAAATACCGCCTGGGCTATATATCAGGGAATGACATGGGTTGTTGGCCCAAGTCTCTAGAAAAACACACTGCCTGTATTTCTTCCTTTTCTTTCATCCTGCGGCTAGGGTGCAGGGGTATTTCTGTTTGGCACCCCAAGAAGGAAAGGCTTGCAGTTCAAGGTGAGGGAGGCAGTGCAACCCAAATGCTGGCTTTAGCCTCTTTTTACAATCCTGTCTTGCAAATTGCTCAATCTGGTGGTGATTTGAATGGTTAGCACTGTTGTCAGCTATCTCTGCACTCCAGCTTTTCTCTCTCCTGGCAGGAACATCTGGGACAGAGACTTTACAAACAGTAATAATAACCCTACTTTAGCTTACACATTTTTGCAGTTGTTATTATGTCATCATGGTAAATGACCATAATTGACCCCCACAATGAAATGTTGCCAACATTTATATGAATAGCAACTGCAATTGCACAGGCTAGCAGGCATGTGCTTTGCAAATAAAAATTTTGCTGAATAGCTGAAATCTCATGTTTGTTTAGGGACCTGAGTATTTCTGAATTATATGGAAAAATGGTTTGTTTCTGAAATGCAAGAGTGCCCCATACAGGATCCTAAACATTAGGTGAAGGGTAAGTAATCGGAGATTTCCAGGATGTGCAGGAGCCCTTATGTCTTTGGGGACTGATTTAGATACAGACTGATGAGTCATGAGACTACCGGAGCACAGAGATCTTGTAATTCTCCTTCTCATCTAAAGAACACACTCAAAATACACACACACAATTCCAGCATCATCCCCATCCGAAATTTAGCATTGACCTTTCCTGATCTTCTCCAGAGCTGGAATACAATAAGGATATAACAAGATACTGAAAAAAGAAGTGACAACATAAAAACACATATCAATACTCTGTGCCTTTTACTATAGTGCTCAGGAGGCAATTTTATCTAAATTAGTCTTGACAATTTTCAGCTGATTTAGTTGAGAAACCAGGATCATTTCAAGATAATTGTTTCAGTAAATGGATGAATGAGTGAATACATGAATGAAATATATTTGTTCCTATTTCCTGGGCAGCCTATTTTATTGTAGAAAAATAGACTATTTTTTATTGGGCTTTTTTTTCAAATTGGGCATGTTGCCCTCAGACACAACCCAAAACATTTCAAAATACTGTGTAATTTTAACTAAGTCTGTATGACAATAATTGAACCACCTGATCCAAGTCTTGGAAGACTGATGGTGAGTTAGAGAACAACTTGGAGCCTTTGTCTTGTTATTAGACTGTGAGTTTCCAAAATGCAGGGAATATGTCTTGTTCATTTTATAATCCCTAAAATCTAGCATAAACATTAGAAAGTGATCAATAAAACATTGGTTGAAATGAATCCAAATTTTAGTTAGTACTACTCAGAATTGAAGTAAATGTTCTCTCTAGATTGAGAGTCAGTTTTAGATAGCTAATATTTTTATGGTATTTTAAAAAGAGATTATTTAAATTTCTTTGACTCTACTTACTCCCTATACCATCTCAATTGGATTCATAGATTTAATACATATTCCATACTAATGACACACAAGTTGCTTCTCCAGCCCGGATCTCCTGCCTGAACCTCAGATTGTATATCCAATTGGCTTATCGACCTCTCCACAAGATTGTCCAAGACTGGACAACTGACCTTCCCCTTTCTCTTCTGCTCCCTCTAGCCTTTCCCACCTGTCCTTTCAACTTTTCAGCTTAGAAACCTTGTAATCATCCTTGATCCCTCTTTGTCACACCTTAAATGTAATCCACCCATAAATCCTGTCTCTTTATCTTCAAAATTATATTCAAAATCCCACCACCAGAATCTAATTATACCTCCACCACTGTCATCTTCATCCAAGGCACCATCATCTCTCACCTGGGTTGTTGCCATTCTCTGGAATGTTTGAAGAATTTTCACTGCTTCAATCATGTAACCTATTCTCTACAGAGCAATTAGATCATGTCCCTCTTTTTCACCCTGAAATGGCTCTTCATCTTTACTCAGAGAAAATGCCTCTATCCACAAGGTACATAAGAGGCCCTAAATGAACCACCCTCTTGCTACTTCTCTGATTTTAAACCTTACTCTTCTTCCCTCTGCTCACTCCCCTGAGTAAATACTATCAAACATTGTGCCACTCAGAGACTTTGCATTTACTGTCCCCTCTGTCTTGGATAAATTTCATCTAGACATCCACATGGTCATTCCCTCTCCTCCTCCAGTTCTCTGCTTAAATGTCTTTATCAGTGAGGCCTTGTTTGACCACCCTAAAATAGCACACTGTCCCTGGTACTCCCTAGTCCCCTTTCCTGCTTTAGTTTTACTACATCACACTTACCAGCATCAAAATATTATGCTTTTACCAATTTACTTATTGTCTGTTTTCCCTCCTCAGAAAAGAATCTACATTAGGGCAAAGGTATTTTTATGGTTTTTATTCACAGCTGTACCTCCAGCACCCGCAACAATACTTGGCACACAGCAAGTGCTAAGGAAGGATTTGTTGGGTGGATGGAAGAATGAATGGATGGATGATAGCTTTCTACATGAGACCATGAAGATACAGAGTCCTAATCGTCATTGTTTTGTACCAGCAGAGTTGTTTGGCATCTGTGTGGTATATCTACAGGTATTCTAAGATAGAGGGGAAAGATGTTAAATAAACTTGTATCTCATTCATTTATTCACTGAGTATTTATTAAGTGACAAATTTTGAAGGTTCAGCAACAAACAAGACAGACATGATCACTGCCATTAAGGAGCTTGTATCTAGAAATATTTTCCAAGGTATTCCAACATATTAACAGAGTTAATATTGTTTTAAAATATTACTGCAATTTTTTTCTTTTGCATTTTCATATACAGGATAGCATGTACAGGAATTATTGAGAATAGCTAGGAGAGAATTACAATAACTCAGGTGAGAGATGGTGGTGTCTTGGACCAAAATGACAGTGGTAGAGATGTTGATTTTGGTGGGTGGATTTTGAATATAATTTACTGATGGATTTACTGATGGATTACATTTGGGGTGTGATAAAGGGAAATCAAGAATGATTACAAGGTTTCTAAGCTGAAAAGGTGGAAGGACAGATAGAGAAGACTGTGGGAAGAGCAGGAGTGAAGGGAAAGGTCAGATGTCAAGTCTCAGACAATATCTTGAAACTTTCAAGGTCAGGATGAGACACAAATAGGGCCCTCGATTCAACTGCCCAGATATATTTTCACAGTTCTCCAGCAAATGAGAATTGGTATAATAATATTGGTGAAAATAGTAACCACTGCTAACACTTACAGATCACTTATTAAGTTCCACACACTACTCTAATCCCTTATGTAAGTTCCAGCTAGAATACACATTTCCTTTGCATATGTATGTACCCATGTTCCAGCCAATGGGATGTGAGTGAATTCTGGATCATCTCCTACTTGAAGACAAGTTGCTTTTCCTGGACTTTGGCTCTTATTTCCATGAGCAACACTGTTTATGAGCCAACAATCCAAACTTTAGCTTTGCACATAATTGAGCCACAAGATGAAAGGAACCCAGGTTCCCAAAAGTTTGTGGAGCACAGCTGCCCACCATTCTAAACTGGCCTGTTATATTAGAAATAAAATCAATTTTTTTAATTTAAGAGGGTTTGGTCTCTTTTTTAATAGGAACATAGTATTTATCCTAATTAATACATGCAGTTATCTGAGGTGAAATGATAGGCACATTTCAATTATCAAACACACACACACACACAACTCTCATATGTACACACACATATATAATATGAATATTATTTAGTGACTAATATATTGTTTCTTACAATTATAAAAGAGCAAATTCTAAGCCAAGGGTTGTGATCCCCTTACCGGTCACAAAACAGAAAAAAAAAAAGAGCAAATTCCTTTATTGCTCCTGGGCAGCTGCTTTCCCATCATATCCTTGCTTTAACTATTTGTCTTTACTCCCACCCAAACTGAAAGAAA
>NW_007738137.1:44071-46803 GCF_000696425.1 Galeopterus variegatus
AACACTGGCAGCTTTCTTTCTTTGTTCCTCTTGTGCTATGTTGCAAAGAACAACCTGTAATAAGTTGCTCCCACTTCACAACCAAAAATAAAATCTTCCTTTAAAATGAAATACTTTCATTTCAACTGTGATAATGCCAAATTAGGCACAAAACCACGATAGTTTAACAGTTCGAACTTCAAAATTTCCCACAAAGGTTGGATTGAAGATGGTGTTTAAAATTCAGGCAACACTCCCCTGGGGAAAACCTTCATATTTGTATTGTTAGGAAGACCCTAACCATGAGGAATCTAGCTCACCACTCTTCCCGTCTCTACTGCTACCATCACACCCAAAGTCTCATCGCCACACTCTAGCCCTCAGCAATCGGTTCATAAGTGACTTTGCATAGCTTTGATTGTAAGCATCATTTATTTGGAACTCAGCATGCGATAAGTGCTACAGTTACTTGTCTTTCTAAATGTACATTGTTTCTCCCCATTAAGCTTGTAAAACAGGATCAAGCGGATAATCTGACGTTGCCCCAGTTTCTAGCATGGACGCGATGTGCTCAGGAAGGATGAACTGATGGTGATATATGTAAACACTGTTCTCATGTGGCCCCAGTGTTTCCAGGAAATAGAGTTGGGAAGGGAAACTTGAAAAAAAAGGGGAACAGCTTTCTCCACTAAACACACACACGCACGCACATGCAACTCTCGTATGTACACACACATACATAATATGAATATTATTTAGTGACTAATAAAGGTAAAGGAGGGCCACAACAAAATTTTTTCTGATGAACCAGTGTTTAAGTTTATGCTGCTCCCCTTAGGACATTTCTTGAATCATAGTTCTCAATTTAATAGTCAGTACTTGAATTTAATGATCTCGAGAACATGAGATCGGAGGACATATCTAATACCCAACAAGTAATGGGGAGAATTTTATAACAGCATAAATAGCATAAATAAGGTTATAATGTTTTCATTTCTACCTTATATTCAGGTGGAAAATATTTTAAGTCTCTTTCCCATGTACGTTGCTGATTTCTTATGACTAAGTTTACTATTGTTTATTTTTGGGGGTTTTTTTGTTTGTTTGTTTGCTTACTTTGTCAAGTTTACTTTGTAGTGTTCATCTCCATGAGAAATAAAAGGAATGATATTACCACAATATATCTAAAAATCTGGCAAGGGCATGTACCGACATGACATTCCTAACAGACGTCAATTTTATATAAAGACTATTATAAAGGCAGAGGTCAGAATAACTCAGGCAAGACAAAAATAAATCTGCAACCAAAAACCCATCTGAAGGGCATTTTCTCTTTTAGTGTAGTGGTTCAGAGCAGTGTCTTTAAAGTTAATTTCACAAATCATCCGAAAGGCAATATAGTCAATGGGCTAATGAAAGAGGTTCTGTAACCACACTGCCAGGTTTGAATTCCAGGTCTATCACTTACCATCTCTGTGCTTCCACTGGAGAAACGGGAGGAGAACAGCACCAGTCTCACAGGGTGGCTCTCAGGATGGAGCACGTGGTCTGGTCTGTAACCACACTGCCAGGTTTGAATTCCAGGTCTATCACTTACCATCTCTGTGCTTCCACTGGAAAAACGGGAGGAGAACAGCACCAGTCTCACAGGGTGGCTCTCAGGATGGAGCACGTGGTCTGGCACATAGTAAGCGCTCAAAGAATGTAAGTATAAGCTATTATTTGGAGATAAATTATTTGGGTTGTAGCAAGTAATCTAGATACATCAAGTGTTAAAATCTTCATTTGACTTCACATTTTCTAAAGGGAGAACATAAACCAACATTTTTTTCATTTTGAAGATTTAATTCCCTCTTGTCATCTCCAGGTGTTATACTTAAAAAGAAAAAAAAAGCTTAATAAATAAAAATGCAACTGGAAGACAGTAAAAAATTCTTCATTCTACAGAAGTATTAAGCAACAGTTTAAAAACTATTTGTACTTAATATTCCATTGCACTGCCTACACATTCATAGTTTTCAGGGGGAATGAAGGGATAACCTTAGGGCTAATTGTAAAATAGGAGAAATGGTCTTATTTCCCATCATGGTGTCATTTTCCCCTTCCTAGGGGTCTATCCTGAGTCCCATTTCTACTGTCTTTGAGGTCATACAAGCATGAAGAATGCCTACTAAGATCTTAATTTGGTGTTATTCCTTATAAGTATAGCCTCATTTTAATAGAAAACACCCCAAAGGGAAAGATGCTGGGCTAGTGGCCTACTGTTTTGTCCACCCACTGTGTACTACATTTCTTTCTTCTGCCAACTACCTGCCCCTCTACTCCACCCACGTATCCCATGTGCTATATGATCCTGACTTTTCATCCAGACAACATCAGTTGCCCTCGGCTAGGCCAATATCTGTCTTTGAGGATTTTAAACTTAGGACAGAGAGAGGCAGAGCAGTTGCTCTTCTGGGATAAAGCTGTAAGATTTTAACTTGGGAAGCACTGGTGGCAGTATTTACATCATATGGAGACAGCTAGCTTACCAGGGAAAAGAAGAATGATGCCATATGTAGAGACTAGAGAAAGAAAGAGTTTGGGAAACATTAAAGATACTTATTCCTCAAGGCTTATTAGGGAGGGTGGGTGGGGAAGAGGCCAAGCAGTTTTCCTGCCCTTTCCACTGATTTTGGTGCTTCTTTAGAGTCCAGAAGTCACCTCGTGTGCTGACCTTCAGAATCTCCTTAATCCAACTTCTTTGGCCAGCC
>NW_007738138.1:0-12112 GCF_000696425.1 Galeopterus variegatus
ATCACAATCCAGAGGCCGTGTGGACGGTGCCTGAGGGTCCATCCTGCCCAGCCACTGGTGGGGAGGGCCTGGGGCGGTGGCCCCTATGCTGCGGTGTCCTCATCACTGTTAACAGTGGAGGATGTAAGTGCTTGGGAGGGCAGCAGGCATGGCCTAAGCGTTTGGTCAACATGTTTATCGCCGTGACCTTGGGCAGGTGATTAGCCTCCTTAGGCGTCCCTTTCCTCATCCCCTGCTTCCAGGGTTCCTGTGAGGACCGAGTAAGAGGTCACCACACGTGCTCAGCACAGGGCCCACGTAAGGTTGAGCTTAGGGAAAATGACTTTATTATTAGGTTAGTGAGACCAGATCGCCGGTCTTAGGGCATATCGTGTTTTCTACAAGCTCTGTCTCCGGAGCGAGCTGGAGCCTCGCCCTTCCTCGGCCCCATGTGGGTACCTTGAGCTCCGTCCCCCACCCTCATCCTTCCCAAGGTCAGGCCCCTGCCTGCTGCCCAGCCCTGGGCAGAACAAGATGCAGACTCAGGGAGTGGGAGGCGAGGTAGCTTCTGGGATCTGGGCCTGTGGTATATTTCCAGAAGGAGCTGCAATGGTCTGCATTCCCATGAGACAGCAATCACCTGCTGCCCCCACCCACCCAGCCTCTGCCATCACTGAAGACCCTCCCTTCCCCAGGCTCCATGGCTGTCTCACATTGTTGTTCCTGCCCGGCTTCCTCCAGAGACATTGCCTGATGCAGAAGGGGCCTCTCCACTGGCCCAGCCAGAGGCGCCCTTCTCGCTGTCTTTGGAAGCAGGGAGAACAGCTTTCCCTTACTTGTGCTCTGTCACTGTATCCCCATGTGGCACTCAAAGTTGTGTGAAAGCAGCCCTGCCAGGCAGTGTTGAGGTCCTTTCCTCCCTAGGAGTCACAGGAGTTGAGGATGCTGATGAGCAGACCCCAAAACGATAGCCTTCTGCCCTTATGACCCTTCTTTTTCTCCAGTTCTGGGTTTTCTGTCCTGACCTCGAGGTCTGTGACCAATCCATTCCACTCAAAGGTTGTATTTCCCTGAAGGTTTCTCTCCATGGCCTTGAGGAGTTAAGTCTGCCTGTGTCAGAGCACCCAGGCTTGTTCTGGCCCAAGGGGCTACACCTTTCACAGGATGGGTGGGCCTGGGCTTCTCTCTGGCTCCCCCTGCACCCTGCAGTTTTCCTACCTTCAAGATGGGGAGAACCACATTCACCCCACTGGGCTGGTGATGACCTGCTAGGAACCACAGGACCCAGACCAAGTGTCGCTGACAGATGTCCCTCGAGACAGAAAACCACAGAGTAGAGCTATGCCAAAATGCCCAGTACAGACTGCAGCACAAAACTGGGACCCGGTGTGCTCACAGGGATCCCTTCCTCAAGGGAGTCCAGCAGGGCAGGCCGGGAGGTGAGCAGGCATCCCCCTCCTGGGACGAGGTGTGGCTGCTGCCGCCTGGTGGGAGCAGCGAGGTCATGAGACATCCACAGACTCCCACTGTGTGAGCACTGGGCCTCCTTGTGTGACTGCTCGTGCCTGGGGCCATGCTGCACAGCTGCCTGCCCTGCACACAACGGGGCTGTGTTTGCGGGAGCCAGCCAGCTCCGCCTGGGAGGGCCTGGTCAGGACAGAAGCTGTCCTCTGCGGCCAGCACGGGGAGGGCCTGCCACATGCCACATCCCAGTGCGGCCCTGCTTTTGACGCCCTTCCGTGTACCAGGTACCGTTCAGGGGCTGGGGTACAGCAGCATCTGTGGGCAGGATGGTTCCCCTCATGGCACCATCATCCCAGTGGCGACAGATGGGTAATAAACGAATAAGGAAAATATGTAATCATCAGAGGGTGATGGGTCCTCAGAGACCCACAAATCAGGTTTAAACAGGGAGGTGCTGGGAGAGGAGGAGCTGGTGCTCTTCCGGGGGCCGTGCCTGGTGCCCAGCTGGGGCGATGATGAGGACAGGGCTCTGCCTGGTGACCTGCGGGCATCATCAGAGGGTGATGGGTCCTCAGAGACCCACAAATCAGGTTTAAACAGGGAGGTGCTGGGAGAGGAGGAGCTGGTGCTCTTCCGGGAGCCGTGCCTGGTGCCCAGCTGGGGCGATGATGAGGACAGGGCTCTGCCTGGTGACCTGCGGGGGGCTGGGGTGGGAGGGCTTCACCTAGACCTCACAATGTCCTTCCTGCTCAGAGGAGGGGCCAGCCTTCCCTGGACTGCACAGCCCCCGGGGGTGTGTGCTCTGCCGCTGCGAGGAGGAGGGAGTTGTGAATTCATATCTCAGCCCTCCCTGGGGTCCCCGTGACCTGGGAAGAGAAAGCCCTGCATCTCTGTGTCCTGAGCCACTTCAGCCCGGCCTGCCAATGTAGCTCCAGCTCTGGCCTTCTTGCTGGGACTCTTCCAGACCAGGTGGCTGTTGTCAGAAGAGCCAGCTCAGGTGTCAGGGCAGCTGGGGATGGGGTTACACCCTGGAGACAGGATACTCCCAGCCTGTAAGCCCCAGCTGCTTGCCTGGCTGCTGGGGGAGGCCCAGTCCCAACCCTCTCACTCCATGGCCCCTCACACCAGAAGGAAGTACCAGCATTGCTGAGGACACAGGTTTGACCCATGCCCCGTGTCCTCAGTGACTCTGAAGGTTTTGAACCCTGGCTTTGCCTTTGTTAGCTGTACAGACAAGATCCTTAACCCTATTTGCCTCAGTTTCCTCACCAAGAAAATGGAACTTTAACTATTTCCCGGGTTGTGGCCTGTGCCTGGCATGAGATAGGTGCTCAGTAAATGGTTTATGTTGACATTGTAACCCTTGTCATCACCATCGCCACCGTGGTGGCAGAGCTCTGCCTCAGCAGCATGTGGTGTGCAGGCCGGGCAGGCAGAGCTGGGCATGGCTGCTGGGTTCCACCTGGGAGGAAGCTGCTGAGGCTGGGGGAAGCCAACTTGAGAAAGCAGTATGTGTGGCCAGGCAGCCTTCGGGTCCGGTGGAGCGGCTCTGAGAATAAGAGGAGCTAGAGCGGGCTTTATCTCCTCGGGACCCTGGGATAGCAGCTGTCCCCAGGGCCCAGCCATGTGGGCTCAGCCGCAGTCCTGGGGCTCGCGCATCCCAATGAGGTGCCACAATGGGCCCTGTGTGTGAAAGGGGGTCAGCGCCCTGGTGACAGGGCGGGTGCCGAGGGCTGCCCAGCCCAGCCTCAGCTCCTTGGCAGCCCCTGCCTGTGGATCTGACCAGAAAGGGCTGCCCCACTCCCTACGCTTGCTTTTCTTACAGACAGAGAAAGTTTCACAACAGACTGCAAGTGGCTAAAATCACCTCTGTGCAGGGCAGGGACAGTCGCTACTGCCCAGAGGCTCTGGTGGCCTCTGAGAGAAAGAGAGAGTGCGCCACACTGTCCCCCAGTCCCCCGCTGCCCAGCTCCCCACGCCGGCCAGGCCTGCGGGCTCAGCTCAGAGGAGACGCAAAGAATGCTGTCCCAGCCCTCCTCCCGCAGCCCCACGACACAGCAGCTCCTCTCAGTCCACAAATGGATGGTGGGAGGACAGAAGCTTATCAGACCCACCCCAGGCAGAGAAAGAACATGCCCCCAGGAGCCTCAGGGCCAGGCAGAAGTTTCTGGGGGAAGTGGGGTCCTTGCACCAGGGCACGATCACCGCCTTCTGGGAAGAGGAGGCGTGAAGCTGCAGGAGATGGGGCTGCAGTAGGTGGGGGTGGAAGAGGTTCTGGCTCTGGTCTAGTGTGAGGCCACCGCTTGTTCTTCTCAGGTGGCAACGGCAGGTGTGCTGGGCAGACCCCCCTGCTACCCTTCTCCATCCCGCGGGGCCGCAGTTGCTATCCTCGTTGGTGGGGATGGGAGCCGAGTCAGGATGCGGCCCCACACAGGAGAGAGGCGGCCTGTGTGGCACACAGTGGCAGGACCTGGGTTTGTCCTGATTTCCATGTAGTGCTGTGTGGCTCCTGTCAGTTTGCAGTGTGGCTCTGTACCAGCCTCCAGCTACAGCGGGATGGAGGACGCCCCGTCAGGCCACGACCTCTGCCGCTCCTCGCTGGGGCTAAACAGCGCAGGTTTCAGACAGCTGGTCTCCTGGAGCTGCAGCCCAGCTTCGTCCTTATCCTCCAGACCCATGGCAGCTCTCGGTGGCTTTGTAGCATTGGGTATTAGCTGTAGTTTTTGCTGCGTGTATCACATAAGAGAAAATTCTGCAGAGGTTTGGTTTGCTTGGACTGGAAGTATTCCTCCCCACTCATTGTGACACTCTCCTTTAACCTGTCTGTGGGTGGCGCTGTCCCCTCAGGGTGGTCTCTCCCAGGGAAGGCTCCCATGGGCCAGCGTCTGAACCCTGCCTTTCTGCCCCTTGCAGGCCATCAGCATCAGCAAAGCCATCAACAGCCAGGAGGCCCCCGTGAAGGAGAAGCATGCCCGCCGTATCCTTGCCCCTCCTCTGGGGGCTGCGGGAGGAAGAGGATGTGGGGGGTGGGGGCTGTGTTGTGCCCTGGGCCTCCTGCATGGCCTGCCTCCTCCCAGGCTCTGATTCTCGTCTTGGCAGCACCACCGTTGGGCCACGTTAAAGTTGGGGACCTGTGTCAGACGGGGAGGGGGAGAGGAGCAGGCTGAAGGCACCCAGCGGCCGTAGGGAGAGGGCCCTCCACCGTGGCCCTGCGGCCCCTGAGCATCCAGTGTGTGGCTCTCCTTCCTGTTCTTGGCCTTGACCCTCGCAGGCATCATTCTGGGCACTCACCACGAGAAGGGGGCCTTCACCTTCTGGTCCTACGCCATCGGCCTGCCACTTCCCAGCAGTGCCATCCTCAGCTGGAAGTTCTGCCATGTCCTCCACAAGGTCCTACGGGACGGGCACCCCAATGTGAGTAAAGGTGCCGCCCTCTGGGCCCAGGAGAGGGCAGGAGGTGGGCGGGGCCGTAGTCCCTTCCCCTGCCAGCACCTGGGAGGTAGGGCCATGTTCCCTTTGAGGTGTGCAGCTCTGTCCCTGTGTTTGTCCTGTCAGCTCTGGGCTGATCCACCCCCTGCTGCCCTCAGGGTGTCCCTCCCATCCTTGGGGTGCGAAGAGTGTCCCAGGACCACTCCCACAGGGCTCTGGGTTCTTCACCACCACCCCCGTCTCCGCAGGTGCTGCACGACTGCCAGCGGTACCGGAGCAACATCCGCGAGATCGGAGACCTGTGGGTAGGTGCCGGGAGCAGCACAGTGGCCTCAGTGCCCTGGACGGGGGCCTCCGGAGCACAGGAGGCTGCGCCAATGGCAGCGCCCTCGGGTGGCTGTCTTTCCTCTTCTTTCTCTCCGAGCATTAGTTTAGAGCAGTGTTTGTTGGGTGACAGTGGGGAGGTGGTGTTGGAAGATGTGAAGTGGCAGCCTTGCTTTTAAGCTGGACAGGGCATTCCCAATGCACAGCTAACTGGACCTCCAGCTCTGGGAATCACCCGGGCCCACCGGTTCCTGTGAGGTGGAAAATGTAGCAACCTCAAACCCCAAGCATCGCGGAGTGAGGGGCGCAGACTCCCAGGCTCCCCACAGACTAGATGCTTTAGAATCGAGACTGGGAATCTGCATTGTTCAGAACTCTCTCCAGATGACTTTTACCCACAATAAAGTCTAGGAGCCCTGGGAGCCTGTGTTCTAGATTCACTCCAAGACCCAGGAGTTGAGGTACCCCCAGTGGGAAAAGGACCCGGACCTAATTCTCAAGCACTATGGGGCTCTTGTTAGCTGGGGTGGCGGCCCGTGGGGGTGGCAAGAGCAGGGCATCTGCTGGAACAGGGACCCAGTGAGAGGCCTGGCCAGGGGCATTGCTCAACCCAGAACCACTGAATTTCACCCACATCCCTTGGAGTAAGGAAGACAGCGTCCATTTGCCATCTGCACTCAGGCCCGGCTGGTGTGGCTGCAGGGGATGTGGTGTCTGGAGGAGGGAATTGGGAGGATGTGCCTATTAGCTATGTGTCGGAATGTGCCTCCCGTTTGTCAGCTGCACTTTTAATAAAGTGTCCCAACTCAGACTTGGCCTGTTGCCCTGGACAAAGAGCTCTCTTCTCACAAGAGTCTTTTGGCAAGAATGACAACAGATAAGATAGAGAAAAGCTAGAGACAGAGTGAGATTGGTGGAGGCCATTAGGAAGAGTTTGTTGAATGAATAAGTGATGGTGGGCAGGTGAGGACAGGCACTTGGTTTTCGCTCTCTTCCTACTGCATTTCCTTCTTTGCCCCAACACATGCCCAGGTCCTTGAAGATTCTTGGGCATGTCCACGTGCAGTGCCCCCTTATCTTGGGCTCTGTTCTGCAGGGGCATTTGCACGACCGATACGGACAGCTGGTGAATGTTTACACTAAACTGCTGCTGACCAAGATCTCCTTCCACCTCAAGGTAGTTTCCTTGGGGGAGTCATGAGGCTGAAGGGACCTCTGGGCTTTTCCCTCTGATGTTTGGGCATTTTGGGACATAGAGGAGGGCGGGATCTATTTCATCCATGGGTCTGTCCACTCACCTTGTCCTGACTGTGACCAAAGAGGAAACAGAGAGTCCAGGATGTCAGGAACCCCTAGAGCACCCAAGATGTTTCCCACAGACAAGGAGGCAGCCCTCAGCCTTGCCCCTGGCTCCAGCAGCCTCCTTTGTCCGGGCATGGTGCGTCGCCTTCTGCTTCCCCCGTCAGCCAGCCCTCTGTCACTGCAAGGGCCTGGTGGGCTTCTCTGGCCTCTTCCCCTCTCTTGGGAGCTAGAGCCAGTTCTGGGCCAGAACCTCGGCCTGCCAGGAGCAGGGGACGGAGACCAATGGACAGGGACCAGCATGTGGGCTGCCCAGCCTGGCCGCAGCTGAGTGTGGGGTTCCCTCCACAGCATCTTCAGTTTCCTGCAGGCCTCGAGGTGACAGACGAGGTGTTGGAGAAAGCAGCTGGGACCGACGTCAACAACATGTGAGTGGCTCTGCATGGCGGGTGGCCCGGCATCTACTTCCCTTCTTCCCTCAGCTTCCTTGTTTGTTCCTAAAGTATTTCATGCCCAGGATCCCATGTGGGGCAGTGGTGGTCAAATGGCTTTCTCAGATTGAAGGTCATGTTCCTGGGAAAAGAAGCTAAAGGGATGGGGTTTGCTTGGAATCCAGGCATTTGTGCCAGAAGGACTGCTGTCCTGTGCGAAGGTGCGTTGATTTGCTGAACAGCTGCTGTGCTGATGGACCGTGCTCTCCTTTTTCACTGCCCCTTTCTCCTCCGTAGCTTCCAGCTCACTGTGGAGATGTTCGACTACATGGACTGTGAGCTGAAGCTTTCTGAATCAGGTGAGCCGCACAGAGAGGAGGTACCGGGCTCTGAGCGTATTGCGAAGTGCCCAGAGTTGGGACGAGAGGAAGAGAGGAGACATTAGCGACCAGACTAACTAACATTCTTAAATGCACCTGCCACTCCAGGGGTACACAGTCCTCCCAGGAGTAGGCAACGGAGCCTCATGGCACCTCCCAAAGTACGACGGAGGCCTCCTGACCCCCAGAATGCCAGGCCTCCACCCGGCATATCCCCTAGCAGGCATGCCTAGGGAGCAGCCTCAGCCATCTGGTGACCACCACTCTGTCTGCCCCAGGATAGGTGGGGCATGGGCTGGTGGGGATCCACCTGTTCAGTTTTCTGCTCTGGCCTCGGGGCATCTGCAGAGCTCGCCCCGGGGGACAGTTGGTTTGAGCTGTCTTGCCCATTTTCTGCTCTAAAAAAACCTGTGAGTCATGTCAGATTTCCTAGCCCGGGAACCCGGCCGCAGTTGAAAAGGAAGTCTCACAGGGCTCGCCCTCCTGGCTGGAGAGGTGATTGTTCTGGGTAGCAGCTTCAAAACAGCCTGTGGGTGACTCAGTGCTCTCCCCAGGGGGCGAGAAGCACATGCCTTTTTAAGGGAAAATTTGGAGTTGGAAAGAGGCAGTCTGGGCAGCCTCCCTGCATCCCAGGTCTGGAAGCTGAGGCAGGGTGAGTCCAGAGGGAGGGCCTGCCCAGACCCCATGTGGGGAGCAGAGGGCCGGGGTACAGGGGAGTGGCCCCAGCTGGGGGGCTGGACCGGGGCTGCCAGGCTTTGTGTCCAGGCAGAGATGAGTTCAGCTTGAGCCTCTCACAGCACAGAGGCCTCCAATTGGGAGCCAGGTCCCCTGCGTCCCCACCTTGTGCTGCTCTAGACATGCCAAGGGGCCAGTGTGGCAGGCAGCAGTCCCCAGAAGGAAGTTGAGAAAATCTGCAGGCAGGCACCCCACCTCTAGTGGCACTGATGTCCTGATGAAGCACCGAGACGGGACAACCGGCAGTCCCAGGTGGCAAGTGTGGGGGCTTCCCTGTCTCGAGGTCTGCAACAGCAGGAAACAGAAACATCCCGAATGCTGTTCAATGGAGAACCAGCTGTGGCTCACTGTCTGTGCATAGTGGGGAATGGACGGTGGCTGTTAAGAGAGGTGCAGTAGGAAGGACCTAGAAAACATTCTTTGGCATGAAATAAAGCAGATTCAGAACAATATGTACATATGAGGGTACTTCCAAACGTTCATGGAAAAATAGAATTAAAAGATAATACGAATCTTTCTGTGAATGTTTGGAAGTACCCTCCTGCATGTTTAAAACCCAAAGCAGTACTTTATATGTACTTTAACGTTTTTTATAAGGGAAATGTTCTTAATGATATATAATTAGAAATTAATCTCTAAGAAAGGTGAGGGACGACATTTTGCCTCTTCCTTCTTGTCCTTTTCCTCCCTGGGTGCTGTCCTGTCACCACAGAGGTTTGCAAAAGGTCCTACTACCCAAGGCAAGGCAAGAGCAGGACACAAGGGGCTGGGGCCGGCTGTTGTGGAACCATGGGGCATCTGTCCAATGTGGGGCCACTTGGCTACTCTCCTGCCCTGGCTGGCCGCCTACTCTTCATCATTCCTGTCTGTGCCCCAGAAGAGAGGCTGGCCAAGGAGGAGGTAGCCTCCTGTTTGTCCTTGTCCCTCCTACTTGGTAGCTCTGATACAACACTCTCCTGCCCTGGCTGGCCGCCTACTCTTCATCATTCCTGTCTCTGCCCCAGAAGAGAGGCCGGCCAAGGAGGAGGTAGCCTCCTGTTTGTCCTTGTCCCTCCTACTTGGTAGCTCTGATACAAGGCCTGACTGTCACGGGGAGGGGAGACTGGCCCTGGGTGCAAGTGCAGTTTCTGGGCCACTTGGGGTTTGCAGAGGCGAGTCCTGACCCCACTGCTGTGTGACTTTGAACAAGCCCAGTCCTGTTTCCACACCTGCAGAATGAGGCATTTGGGCTACACAGTCCTCAGCCCCCTTTCTTTTCTGAAATTCAGAGCAGGTTTGAGGCCTGCAGGCACAGCTATTTGTCTCCCTGGTCACTCTGGCTCTTCGTCCCAGGCCCATCGTGGTAGAGGCTTCAGGAAACCCGAGCTGATCTGGAGCTCATGTGCCTTGACCTCACGTCACCCTTGACCTCACGTCACCCTTGACCTCACGTCACCCTTGACCTCGTCTTGGCCCTGGGCAATCACCAGCACATGGGCCCCCACTGTAGAGGTTAAGAGCCGTTGGTGTCTGAGAACCGCTTTAGAGGCCCACTAACCAGATGGATGGTCTTAAGCAGGTTATCCCAGCTGTCACCTTATCTGCAGACCTACTCCCCAGAGAGGTGGTGTCGTGGCTGTTAACACACCGACACTGCAGTGAGTGGGCCACCCCAGCTCACAGCTCCCTCCCTTTCACCCTCTTTGCAGTTTTTCGGCAGCTCAACACAGCCATCGCCGTGTCCCAGATGTCCTCAGGCCAGTGCCGCCTGGCCCCACTCATCCAGGTCATCCAGGACTGCAGCCACCTCTACCACTACACGGTCAAGCTCATGTTCAAGCTGCATGCCTGTGAGTCGCCCATCACGGCCCCTCAAGGGCTATGTCCATGCAGCTTATAGCCATTGACAATAACTGTATCAGATGGGAAAACCAAGAAATTACAAAGATTCTTATTAATTTAAAAATAGCAATAATAAACTCATTACCCATCAACATAAATAACATACATTTTATGGAAAATCACTGTTTTCCAAAAAACACAAAAAATTTAATGAGAAGAGTGGCAAGGTTTTCCATTTTCACCACTGCATGCCTGGCTTAGAAGACAGTGCCCTGCCTGCTCCCAGACATCTCCCCCCTACCCTGCCTTGTGTGCTGGGGGGCACCACAGGGAGAAGGCACATGGTGTCATGCAGTGACCTCACCAACCTCTGAAAGGGTCTCCCTGGGCCACACTTTGAGAACTGCTGACTTAGCAAATGTGGGCTATTTTAGTGTTAGCTCCAGGCAAGTGTGCATCTTAAAAGCACTTTTCTATAGTGCACCCCCGAAGCCTGGTACAGATCAGGCGGTCGTGGACGTAATACCCTCCCTGCACCCACTGTTTCCTTCCCTAGCCCAGAAGGTTGAGATCTGAACCCTCTGATCCTCTCCTCTTCCCAGGGGGTGGCAGGACTGGCCAGGTGATCTCTCTAATCCGTGATGGTTCTAGAACATGGAGGAACAGGGAGGGGAAGTAAGCCACAGAGCATGTGCAGAGAGGAAGTCCTTTAAACTTGTGCTGTCGGGGCCAGCCTGGTGGCGCACTGCTACAGTGCGCTGCTGGGGAGTGTGGCGACGCTCCCGCCGAGGGTTCGGATCCCACATACAGACTGGCCGCTCACTGGCTGAGTGAGGTGCGGGTGCAACACCAAGGGTTTCGATCCCGTTGCCGGTCCCGGTCCGGTACGGGCACGACACTGAGGGTTGCGATTCCGTTGCTGGTCACGAAAAAAGACAAAAAGGAAAAAAAAATTTTTTTTTAAATAAAAAAAAAAATAAACTTGTGCTGTCCCTAGGCCTCCCAGCGGACACCCTGCAGGGCCACAGGGACCGGTTCCACGAGCAGTTCCACAGGTATCAGCTCTGGGCAGGGCTGGGGCACTGCAGGGAAGAGGGTCCACGGCTCCTCCATGACATGCCCTCGGCATCCTTCTGCCGGCAGCCTCAGAAACTTCTTCCGCCGAGCCTCTGACATGCTCTACTTCAAGCGGCTCATCCAGATCCCCCGGCTGCCTGAGGTACTTGTGCCCCTTCTCAGACCGCCGGCCAGGCTGAGCTTTTGCTGCAGCCTCTGGTCTCTGCTCCTTCAGGGACACCAGGCACCTGGCTGGGCCCCCACGGGCTCTGGGGACAGTGGAGGGCAGGCTTTTCTAGGGCGGCTGAGCAGCTCCCACCTGTTGCCCCTGCAGGGACCCCCTAACTTCCTGCGGGCCTCAGCCCTGGCTGAGCACATCAAACCCGTGGTGGTGATCCCCGAGGAGACCCCGGAGGACGAGGAACCCGAGAACCTCATAGAGATTAGCACCGGACCCCCCGCCGAGGAACCAGCGGTGAGCCCTCCTTCCTGTGTCCCCCATGTCCCCCCACAGCAGCAGCATGAGGCTGAGGGGGTGCTGGGGTGACTGTGCCTCCCTCTGCCCCCTGGCCTGGAGGGCACAGTGAGTGGGACAGGGGTCACCATGCTTTGCTGTGGCAGGTGGTGGCCGATCTCTTTGATCAGACGTTTGGACCCCCCAATGGCTCCGTGAAGGATGACAGGTGAGGGCCTGGGGAGCTGCTGGGGTGGGGAGCACTAGCTGTGAGATCCCAAATCCCGAGTGACCCCTGCTGAGAAACGTCCCTGTGCCCGGGTCTTTGGTTTCCCTGGTTGACTGAATTTGAACCCCAAGATCTCTGTGTCCAGGGACCTCCAGATCGAGCACTTAAAGAGGGAGGTGGAGATGCTCCGCGGCGAGTTGGAGAAGATGAGGCTGGAGGTGAGGGGCGCAGGTGGGGATGGGCTTCCCGCACAGGCCGAGGCCGACCCAGCCCACGCCCTGCCTCCCGCCTGCAGGCGCAGCGGTACGTGGCGCAGCTGAAGGGCCAGGTGAACGCGCTGGAGGCCGAGCTGGAGGAGCAGCGCAAGCAGAAGCAGAAGGCGCTGGTGGACAACGAGCAGCTCCGCCACGAGCTGGCGCAGCTGCAGGCGGCGCGGCAGGAGGGCGAGCGTCACCAGGGCCTGCGCGAGGAGGCCGAGAGTGCGTGGGCCGGGCCGGCCGCAGGGAGCGGC
>NW_007738138.1:13057-30535 GCF_000696425.1 Galeopterus variegatus
CGAGCTCGTCAACGCGCACGCCGAGCTGCTCAGGAAGGTGGGCTGCCCCCGCCCCGGCCCCGCGCTGGCGTGGCCCAGCCGCAGAGCGTGAGCCTGTCCCCCTGCCCCTGCAGAACGCAGACACGGCCAAGCAGCTGACGGTGACGCAGCAGAGCCAGGAGGAAGTGGCGCGAGTGAAGGAGCAGCTGGCCTTCCAGATGGAGCAGGTGAAGCGCGAGTCCGAGATGAAGGTACGGCCCGCGTGCAGCGCCCGCGCCTCCCCAGCCCCACCCCCTGCCCCAATGACACGCTGTCCCGTCCAGCTGGAGGAGCAGAGCGACCAGCTGGAGAAGCTCAAGCGGGAGCTGGAGGCCAAGGCCGGGGAGCTGGCGCGCACGCAGGAGGCCCTGAGCCGCACAGAGCAGGTGCTGTTGCGGGGTCCTGGGCTCAGGCCGGATCCTCTTTTCTATGAACTGGGCTCCACCCACATGCCCCTGGGTTTGGGGGTTCCCAGCGAGCCCGGGATGCAGCTCTAACCCCGACCCCGGGGAGACACAGGAGACAGCCCTGAGCCTTGCCTCCGAAAGTTCTCAGGCTCATGGCTGGGAGGGGGCTGATAACCCGTGGGGCGTTGTCTGTGAACTTGGGGGGCGAGGGCGGCGGGCCCAGGAAGCCCCGCTCACGAGCCCCTGTTCGCAGAGCGGGTCGGAGCTGAGCTCGCGGCTGGATGTGCTGAGCACCGAGAAGGAGGCGCTGAGTGGGGCTGTGAGGCAGCGCGAGGCCGACCTGCTGGTGGCCCAGGGCCTGCTGCGCGAGAAGGAGGCAGCGCTCAGCCAGGAGCAGCGGCGCGGCGCCCAGGAGAGGGGCGAGCTGCAGGGGCAGCTGGCGGAGAAGGTGCGGGCGCTCGAGTGCCAGGGCAGCCCACCCGTTAAGCGTGTGCGAGCCTGCGTTCGTGGCATGTGCGGACCTGTGTTCTTAGCGTGTTCAGAGTCGTGCATCCCTCATACTGCACGAGCCCATCCACCACTCCCGGAGCCCCTGACCCAATTACCAATTAATCTGGTCCTCCTACCTGCCCCCCTCCCCAGTCCCTGGCAACCGCTCTGTGTCTAAGGATTTGCCTATCCTGGAGACACGTTGTGTGATGGAATCGTGCTTGGCTTCTTTGGCTTATCATCATGTTTTCAGCATTCATCCACGCTGTAGAATGTATCGGTGCTGCATTCATTTTTTTGGCTGAATGATGTTCCGTTGCCTGGATATGCCACATTGTGTTTGTCCATTTATCAGTTGGACATTTGGGGTGTTTTCACTTTTGGCCATTGTGAATAATGCTGCTGTGAACATTCATGTGCAGGTTTTTTGTGTGGCCATACGTTTTCATCTCTCTTGGATATATGCCTAGGTGTGGAATTGCTGTTATATGGTAACACTGTTTAACTTTTTGAGGAACCACCGAACTGTTGTCTGCACCAGCTGCACCATTTTACGCTCCCACCAGCAATGCAGGAGGGTTCCAGTTCCTCCACATCCTTGTCAACACTCGTCTGTTTGCCTTTTATTGTAGCCATCCTAGTGGGTTGAAGTGGTTTCTCATTGTGGTTTTGATTGCATTTCCCTAATAGTGAGTGACGTTGAGCATTTCTGCATGTGCTCATTGGTCATCTGTGTATCTTTGGAGAAAAGTCTATTCAGATCTTTTGCCCATTTTTAAATTAGGTTGTCTTTTTGTCACTCAACTGTTCTCCTTCCTCTTGAGAGGGAGCAGCCTGAGCCCTGGGGGGATGGAGTAAGGCCTGTCTTTAGAAATCTCCACCCACCTCCCATCAAGGGCAGCCCCTTCACAGGGACTCAGCTGGGACCCTGGGGCTGGGCAGTCCCCGGGCCTTGGGGAGGGGTCTCTGAGCTTCCTCTCCCGCTCACATCAGGAGTCCCAGGAACAGGGGCTGCGGCAGAGGCTGCTGGATGAGCAGTTTGCGGTGTTGCGGGGTGCCGCTGCTGAGGCTGAAGGCATCCTGCAGGACGCCGTGAGCAAGCTGGATGACCCCCTGCACCTGCGCTGCACCAGCTCCCCAGGTGCGTGCTCGGGATCACCTCCCTCCCCTGCCTGGGAGGGCCACCTCCACCAACCACCCACATACGTCTCCTTGTCCACCAGCCCTGAGGAGCTGGCGGCAAGAATCTGGGGCCTCACAGTCCCCTTGTGCTTGCAGACTACCTGGTGAGCAGAGCCCAGGCTGCCTTGGACACCGTGAATGCCCTGGAGAAGGGCCACGCCCAGTACCTGGCCTCCCCTGCAGGTGAGTGCAGCCAGGAGCATGGTGGGCAGGGCAGAATCCCAGGCGTTGTCCAATTCCAGCCCCGTGGCTGCTTCCTGCCTTTCCGAGAGGTTTTCTGCATGACATGTACCTCTCCAAAAAGCTGAGTAGATGCTCTCTGTCCAACCCCACCCAGACACCCGGCCCTGCCCTACCTTATAGGCAAACAGGTTTGTGCCACTGGGGCTGTAATCACCACGTGTCTGCAGGGGGCGGGGGAGCAAGAGGCTTGGGGTCACACAGGTCCTGGTTTCCTTCTTCCTCATCTTCGTCTTGGGCTTGCTAGGAGGATGAGGCAGACAGCCTGCCGGGGACATGGCCGAGCTCTGGTTCTCACTGTTCTCCCCCACAGACGCTTCCGCCCTAGTGGCAGCCCTGACCCGGTTCTCCCACCTGGCTGCTGACACTATTGTCAACGGTGGCGCCACCTCGCATCTGGCCCCCACCGATCCCGCTGACCGTAAGTGGGTCTAGGGCAGCGGGATCTGGCCGCCTCACCTCCCATCTCCATGGTAGATTGGGAGAGGGGCCTGCAGACAGGTCCTTGCATCAGGCCCAGGGCCTTCATGCGGGGTCTTTGTCGGGGTTCTCAGGCAGTGGCTTCACTCACAGTCCTCTCCCACCCAGGCCTGATTGACACCTGCAGGGAGTGTGGGACCCGTGCACTGGAGCTCGTGGGGCAGCTGCAGGACCGACAGGCTGTGCCTCAGGCACAGCCCAGCGAGATGCGGACCCCACTGTGGAGCATCCTACAGCTGGCCCAGGTGAGGTGCCCAGTATGTAGAGGAGGCTTGAGCCTCTGACTTCTACTCCCCTCTCCAGGTGAGGCTAAAGAGAGAACAGGATAGGGACTTGATGGGATTTTTTTTTTTTGTCAGCTGGCCAGTACAGGGATCCAAACTCTTGACCTTGGTGTTATAACACGTGTTCTAATCAACTGTGCTAACTAACTAGCCTGACTACATAGGATTGAATCACCCCATCCCACATCTGTCCCCCATAGGAGCTGAAGCCCAAAAGCCTGGACGTGCGGCAGGAGGAGCTGGGGGCCATGGTGGACAAGGAGATGGCGGCCACGTCTGCAGCCATTGAAGATGCTGTGCGGAGGATTGAGGCAAGGATGGGGGCTAGGACTCCCCGGATTCCTGCAGGACCTTGGGGGCGGGTGACCCCAGCTGGGTTGCACTGGGCAGGGGACAGAGCAGGGAGGGCAAGAGGAAGCCCTGGCATTCTTGCCCTGACCCCAGGACTGTGGGCACTGGGGACCTCTTCCTCCTACACTGCCCTGCTTGTAGCTGGCTCATGCCTCTGTTGTTGGGTGCAGGATATGATGAACCAGGCCCGCCATGCCAGCTCGGGGGTGAAGCTGGAGGTGAATGAGAGGTGAGCCTCATTTCTGCCCCCCAGGTCCAGAGCTCTGCCCTCCCAGCTGCTCAGCCCTCCAGAAAGGAGGCACTGGGAGCCAGCAAAGCACACATCAAGCCCCACCCCCTGCTATGGCCAGGCCCTGCCTGGTGTCATGTGGGCCACACTCCAGGCAAGCCAACCACCTCTCCCTTCTCTCTTCCTCCACCTCCTCCCGCTCCTCCCCAGGATCCTCAACTCCTGCACAGATCTGATGAAGGTGAGTGGGTGGCTGCGGCCCCAGGGCGGGCTTTGTACCTGGATGGCCACCCCAAGAATGACATGCAACTTGGTCTTGGTAGGCCATCCGGCTCCTGGTGATGACGTCCACCAGCCTGCAGAAGGAAATTGTGGAGAGCGGCAGGGTGAGCTGGTGGGCTGTGGTCTAACAGCACCGCCCTGGCTGGGCCAGCGAGGGGCAGATCCCTGCAGAGAGCATGACCCCAGAGCCTCCAGCCCCTTTGGGCATGAGACTCCTGAAGTGTGCAGGGTGATGAGACACCTCCCTACCACACACACAGACACACACAAGGAGCTCACAGCTAAATCCCCCTATGGTTTCCAGCCCCCATGCCAGGGAGGCTTTAGGGCGGCCTTTGGGATGTGCCCTGTGGCCAGGGTGAGGGGAGAAAGCTGGGTGAGGATCCATTTCCATCTGTGATTTCCTTGACTAACCCGTCCTGCCCTGTTTTCCTGTCGCCACTAGGGGGCAGCTACGCAACAGGAATTTTATGCCAAGAACTCCAGGTGGACTGAAGGCCTCATCTCAGCCTCCAAGGCAGTGGGCTGGGGAGCCACACAGCTGGTGTATGTCGCCCAGGTGGGGGTGGAGGTGGGCAGGGGTCTGTTTGCTTGCTGCCAACAGGGAGCAGTTGGGTGGAAGGGTGCATGGTGCTAAGGGTCTGGGAGTAGGGGCTGTGGGGTGGCTGTGGCTGTCCCTGGAGTCACAAGCCCAGGCCATGACTGGCCCTGTCCCCCCAGGGAGTCGGCTGACAAGGTGGTGCTACACACAGGCAAGTATGAGGAGCTCATCGTCTGCTCCCACGAGATTGCAGCCAGCACGGCCCAGCTGGTGGCAGCCTCCAAGGTAAGTCTCTCTGCTTGGACTGGCCTGGCCTTGGGGTCTACCACAGTTGCCCTGGGCTAGGAGACCACAGGCCCACCTGACTGCCCCCCTAGGTGAAAGCCGACAAGCACAGTCCCCACCTGAGTCGCCTGCAGGAATGCTCCCGCACTGTCAATGAAATGGCTGCCAATGTGGTGGCCTCCACCAAGTCAGGCCAAGAGCAGGTCGAAGACAGAGGCAAGTGCCTGGTGTACAAGGGAACTGCCGGCTTCCCAGGGCCAGGTGAGAGTGGCTGCCCAGACACTTACCCTTGCTCTTTGGCCACAGACACTATGGACTTCTCAGGCCTGTCCCTTATCAAGCTGAAGAAACAGGAGATGGAGACCCAGGTAGGTGCCCATGGACGCCCAGCTGGTCCCTTCTTCAGCTGGGCCCCAGGAGGGTGGGGAGGGACCTGGGGAGACACAGGACATGCCAAGTGGGCTCTGTGGTTTGCAGGTGCATGTCCTAGAGCTGGAGAAGACACTGGAGGCGGAGCGTATGCGGCTTGGGGAGCTGCGGAAGCAGCACTATGTGTTGGCAGGGGTGGCGGGGACAGCAGCGACGCCCGGTGAGGAGAAGCCCAGCCGGCCCAGTGCTGCCCCCCGAAGTGGCACCACCAAGAAGCCACCCCTGGCCCAGAAGCCTAGCATGGCCCCCAGGCAGGACCACCAGGTGCCAGGCGTCATCACCGGGATGGGGAGGGGGCCGGGAGGGGCGGCAGACCCCAGCCTCTGCTTGTGGGTCTGGGGGCATGTACCCCTGGGAAAGCTTGAGATCCCTGAGAGCCTAGCAGGGTCAGCAACGCTGCCGGCACTTAAGGGAGGGAGGCACCTGGGCTGTGCCATATGCTCCTGTCCACATCCACTGAGCACCTCACCTTCAATCCCTGCAGCTTGACAAAAAGGATGGCATCTACCCGGCTCAACTTGTGAACTACTAGGCCCCGGAGGGTCCAGCAGGGCAGCTGATGGGCGGGCCTAGGCCTCATGTGGCTGCCCTGACAGGGCCTAGGGGCCTCCAAGGGCCCAGCCCTGCACCCGGTGCCCAAGTCCCCTGCCCCACTGCCTGGATCAGTGTCCCTAAGGCTCCTGGCCGATCCTGATGGGGCCTGGGCCATACGGGATGGTTCTTCTGGACGTTGAGTCTATTTATCTGCAATAGTAACTTCCGAGAGCAGCCAGAACCCAACAGGCCTGAGCCACTCTCTTCAGGAAATACATGGAACAGTTTCAATGTTCCAAGTTAAGAGCTTTTCCTCCTAAGTTTATGGTCAGCACACTGGGAAACAGGGCCATTTGAGGGGCCTCTTCTGCTTTCTGGACTCAGCCTGCTGTTGTAGACGAATAAAAACATGGTCCATGCGGGCTGTGGGGACAAGGGTGGCTTTCTTGGGGCACTGATCCCATGAGGCCAAGTGCATGCCCATCACAGGCTATGTGGCCTGCCGCTCTAGGGCAGGGTGGGGAGTATTGTCCCTTTCTTCTTGGGCCTGGTGCTAGGGCTTCCGTGCTGGGAGCTCCAAGAGGAGGTCAGATGCTGGAGGTGACCACTGTCTGGGGATCAAGACAAAGAAGTGAGCAGAGGCTGCTGCCGCACCGACGGAACCCAACCCAGGTGCCGCCCTTGCTCCTGGAGTTCCCATTGCCAGCTGGAATCTGCAGCCACCCGCCCATTTCCTGTTTTCCATTCCCTGGATCTTGCTGCCCCTGCCCTGGAGGCCCATTCTGGCCACTTTCCCATCATTTACCTTTAAGGGTGGGTTCCAGCCTTCCTGAACTAGGCCCTCCAGTTTGGCCAGAAATAAGCCCAGAAACCAGGAGCTGCCTGTCTGCCTTCTGGGGGATCAGGAAGCCCCCTCAGGCCCTCAGGGAGGGGTGGCCTGCTGGTCAGATCTGAATGAATTTTGTCTTTGAGCCTGAGTGGCCCGAGAGGTGGGACCAGACTGGGAGGGTGGATCCAGCAGCTGGGCTGGAGGAGCACGGGCCGTACCCCCCAGCTCCATCCCCTGTTCCTCCTGCTTCAGCCCTATATGCCTCCCAGCCCCCTCCTTAGCCCTTTGCCCTGGGAAGGCTACAGATAGGGGCCAAGGTCTGGGAATGGGCAGGAGCCAGCTCCTGTGCTTTATGTATTTCTTGTGTTGAGGTATTCTCTGGGCAATAAAACGCACTTTGACTGTTGTCACGCCCCAGAGGGGCTGCACCTGGCTCTTCATTTCTCCAGAGATGCATGATCCCTCTTCAGGGTAGGGAACCCCTGTTTCTGCAGATAACACTAGAGCGCTCTGGCTGCAGACAACCTCGCTTAGAGCTGCTGCTGCTCCGCTGGGCAACGCCCAGCTTCTCTAAAGATTTATGTACCTCAGAGCCCTCCTTTCACACAGAAGGCTGAGAGTCAGTGGCTGCCACCCCAAGGCCACCTCTGTTCCCAGGCTGGATGCCCCATAACCTCCCTGGGGCCCCCTTCAGTTGCTGTCTTCCAAGCCACTTCTGGGACCATGCATCTGTGGACAAGGGAGGGGTGGCTGCTGATTGGTTGCAGGTGACGATTTCCAGGTCTGAGCTGTTGGTGGGGGCCCTAATGCCCAGCTAGTCTGGACCTGACCACAGAAGCCACATATGGCCTTTATATTTATTAGAACTTAGAGCACCACTGCCTCTGTCCCCCCCCACTTCCCCCAGGAGCACATTCCAGGGGGAAGGGCAGGTGGACTTGTCTTACCTCCCTGCACAGCAGCACAGCACCCCAGCACTTATGGAAAAGAAGAGTGCCGGTCATGGGAGAGGAAAGTCAAATTGGACAGCTGGACCTCCTGGCTCCCACCTCCTCAGGCCGGAGTTTCCTAAAGGATTAGTGGGCCCCCCTGGCTTGGGCCTGTACACCAGGGTGGTTGTAAGGGGCGGGTGGGATCCTGCATGTGAAAGTGCTTTGCAAACTGTAATCCCCATAACGTGAGGGCTACTAAGATGCGGCCCATATCTGGTTCTTGTCTGTAAGGCAAAAAAGCTTTAGGAAACATTTATTTTTGGCAGCTGGCCTACATGGAGATCTGAACCCTTGACTTTGCTGTTGTAACAGAAAACACTTTAAATAATTCCCTGCCAAATACATACTGGTGAAAACTGGCCTGAGGTGACTACACTTAACCAATTCAAAGAAACAATCTGATATTCATAAGTCCCCAATAATCAAACTTTTACCTGGAGACTTCACCTCAAGTGTGCTGGGCCAGAAGTCAGAAGCATCAAGGTCTGGTCTTGGTACCCCCACCTACCACTCACTCTCAGGTCACTGTCCCTCCCTGGTCCTTATGAGCAAATGGGCCCACAGAGAGGGAGGAGAGGATCTCGAACCAAGGTCATGAGGAGCCATGAAACTCACTGAACTCCAGCATCCTTACTGGGGGTGGACTACAAATTTGGCTATAAGCTTCCTAACAACCACTGGGAAAAAAACTGAAACAAGAATTCTTTGTTTAAAAAAAAAAAAAAAGGGGGGCCGGGCCCGCGGCGCACTTGGGAGAGTGCGGCACTGGGAGAGCAGCAGCGCTCCCGCTGCGGGTTCGGATCCTATATAGGGATGACCGGTGCGCTCACTGGCTGAGCACGATGCGGCCAGTCTCAAAAGGACAAAAAAAAAAAGGCAAATTGATTTCTCAGGAAAAGCTCCCCTCTTCCTGACAGCAAAACCACAGAAGTATCTCCTTCATGTCCTCATAGGACAGTGACATGCAGGGAACAGCATCCTGCTTAGAGACAGCAACGTGTGAGCTTGCCCAAGGCTGCACTCCCAGTTCCAGGCCCTCGCAGGTGCATCGCGGTCCAGACGCAGCTCAGTCATGGCGGCGGGCATATAAGGGCACTGGCATGAACTCTGCACAGAAGGCAGGGCGGACAGGGCACCCCCCACCCACCCATCCTCAAGAGGGAAGCAGCACCCCACTGCGCCCCCTGGAGATACCTGCCAGCAAGTCCCCAAAGCAAAATGTCAGGTCTACTATTTGAAAACACAAGAGAGCGTCCTAGCTAGAGTTCCGTCCATTGTACAGCATAGTGGTGAGACTGGACAGAGGCCAGAGACAGCCTAAGCCCTGAGACCACCCTGGACCCCCACCCGGCACAGTGGCTGCGATCCTGAAGATGCATTTTCTTACACACACGAGGAACATGCTTTTTTCCGCCTGTTAGTGCTGTTTATGAGACATTTATAAAAACGAGGACAGGGCCGGCCTGGTGGCGCACTGGAGAAGTGCGCCGCTTGGGAGTGCAGCGGCGCTCCCGCTGAGGGTTCGGATCCCATGTGGAGACCGGTTCCCTCTCACTGGCTGAGCGCGGTGCGGGCGCGACACCGAGGGTTGGATCCCGTTGCCGGTCAGTAAAAAAGACTTAAAACTAAAAAAAAAAAACGAGGACAAAAGGCCCTGCTGTTGGTGCCAGGGATCCTCGACAGGCAGAGCCTTCAGTCTCAGGTGGCTTTTGTTTTTAACTTCAAGGCACCAGCTTCCTGCTGAAACTGTGACCACTGGCACTCTAGAACCAAACACATCATGAACGTCCTCAGGTAAATAAGTCAGGACTGTTATTAATAATTGTCTATTTATTAAAAAGGGTCCTACAGCTTTACAACCACAGCGCCAGATGTGGCCCTGGACAGCAATGGCGAGGCCTGCCTGGCGGCCCCTCACAATATCAACACCAAGCTCACGTTTGGCTGTGGCCCGCTGCCAGGCTGTGGGCACCCACAACAGCAGCTGGCAGCAGAGGTATACAGAGTGGGTGGCACCGCGCACTTGAGATTCACAGAACATGGCAAGCCCACCTGATTGGCATGGCAATGGATCAGCATAGACAGCTTTGTTTCTTTAAAAAAAACAGTTACAACACAGTAGAGTTCAAGTCTAGAAGTGTACAGTAATTGAGGACAAAGGTTGGTGGCCTCTCAGGTGGCTCACTGGGACAGACCCTGTGTCTCAGATCTGCCTTGATTTTGTCACCCTAGGCGGCAGCCAGCTGGCAGCTGGTCATGGGTCAGGCCCTGACCACCTGACGCAGGTGTCAGGGTGAGGGTGGGGCTGGAAGTTCCACCCGTGAACACATAGCCCTTTTCTGTCAACAGGTGAGTAGGGCTACACCCCCTCAGTGGGCAAGGAATTCAGCACACGTGGCACACAGATGAGATTCCAGAGAGGAAGGAAGAGGCGGTGCCCCCTGCCCCCACCTGTGGGGTGGCTTTCTTCAAACCCTGTCCAACCCTGGGCCCACCCACCCTAGGGCCCATCCACCAGCCAGTAGGAGGCAGAAAATATTGGCTAAGAGTATCCTGGTTCAAGGTGGCCGGACTTCTCTTCCATCTATTAACAAAGCAATGAACTCGGACAAGCCCTTCCAGGAATGCTGGGCAGCCGGGAGCCCTGCCCAGCCCAGAACCCCACAGGAGAGCCCTGGCTGGCCCCTCGCGGGCATCAGAGTCCTGGCACCAGGTGAAGCTAAGGCACAGCACGGCTGCCTGCAGGTGTGATCATGCACTGCTTGCACGAAAGGAAACTGCATTCACTTTAGCTGCATTTCAATCTGCCCAGAACAATATTTGCACTTTATAAAGTTTCCCTGAATGATCTTGAGTGTCAAAAATGTTTTCTTTCCCAATATAAAACAGGAAAATTCCACATGTAGTAAAAATATTGGAGGAGTATTTCTTCATAGAAACCCTCAGGGCCAGCTCGAAGGAGGGAGAGCAGGAGCTGGGGACACAGGCTGTGTGGCAGGACCAGCTCACACTGGTCTCCTCATGCCCGCACTGCAACTCTCCTGGCCTCGACGTGGCAGGGGGCCAAGTGCAAACTTTCCTTGTGACTCTGAGGCATGTGAAGCAGCCAGGCTGGGGGAGGGGAGACTGTGACAACCTGCCCCAGATTCAGTGAGCAACACAGCCGCGGACGTGGCAGGGGGCCAAGTGCAAACTTTCCTTGTGACTCTGAGGCATGTGAAGCAGCCAGGTTGGGGGAGGGGAGACTGTGACAACCTGCCCCAGATTCAGTGAGCAACACAGCCGCGACACAGCCCTGCCATGGCACACCCTTCAGGTGGTGGACACCAACCATCCCTCACCAGGGCAGTAGTGGCCGATGGCCAAGAACTGTCTTGAAAATGAAACAGATGTAACTAACCATGCTTATTAAATAAAGCTGCAATGGGAGGACCACGATTCTAAACAGGAACAGGGGAGAGGCCTTTTATCTTCTGAAACACAAAAGTTTGTCAACACTACGATACTTAGAAATCATATCAAGAATGCAACTGGCGTGATGCATGGGAGGCCAGGCTGAGACCTGGTGCACACACACCGCCTCGGTGCATGAAATCTGAGTTTCTATGTCTACTCACCACTGACCTACAGTTCTAAACCACATGGACATGCTGGCCAGGGCGCCAGAGCCCCGGCACAGCAGCCTCCTGCGTGCAGGAGCTGGCACATCCAACAGAGCGAGTCTCCCAGAACAGTGGGCGCTGGTGCTCACTGGAGGATGAAGCCTGGCTGGTGCGGAGGCAGCCGGGGTGGGGGTCTCTGGGGCAGAGCTGGTGGGTACGGCGACACAAACTGCGCAGAGAATCCTTGCTGAGTGGGGAGGCCCATGCGGGGGGGCAGGGGCGGGCACTGCAATCCTGGGTAGGGAATGGCCTGTCCTGAGCCCATGGCAGCAGTAAAAGGGGTGGCTAAGCGTCCTGCAGGCACTGGGGGTGGTGGTGGGGGGATGCGCCGAGGCACGACAGAGGGGGGCCCACTGGCCTCTGTGGTGGGGTAGGGTAGGGGCGCAGCAGGCAGTGGCTCAGGCACCCTAGGCGGCAGCGGGGCTGGGGCCTGCAAGAGTCTCTGCCCCTTCAGCACCACCTCCTGGAGCTTCTCGATTTTCACTCTTCGCATGTGGGCCAGTTTCCGTTTGCTCTGATAGACATCAATGAAGGAGTCCAGAGGCAGTTCTCCATCCAGAAACTTCTCTGCCATGTTCTGAAAGAGGCAGGAGAAACCTAGTTATAGGGACAGGCCAGCAGTGAGAGAACAAAGCTCTTTTCATGGCACAAGGAGGGACAACACTCTAGCTTCCTTCCAGCACTCGCCCCCTTCTCCTGGTAATTACCCTGAGGTGCCTATGTTTCTGCCCCCACTCAGTGCTGCAGACCCTGGAGGTGTGTGTGGGCTTGGGCTGACCTTGGCAGGAGCTGCCGCCAGGCAGAGCCACCAGAAGGAGAGGTAGGCAGTCCTGCTGCACACCCCATCTTCTCTAACCACAGTGTAGACAGGCAGCAAGCCTCAAGAGAGTCAGCCTTAAGATGAAGGGGTGCCTTGGTAGCCCCAAGCTACTGGGTTTCCTTGCCTATAGAGATGACCACTGACCCAGATCCAGGCCTCTCTCATTAAGCCAGCTGGAGTCCAACGCCTCCTTGCTTTACCCTGGCCACAAGCCGACTGACAGATGCTCTCTGGATGGGGTCAACAGGGTACAAACTTGCTCATGCCCAACAGGACCCCACCAAAGCCTAATGGCTAATCAGACCACTGTGGCCTGATCTTGGCAACACACCACGAACCGTGACTTGTGACTTGCTCCAACCATGCAATGTTCACCCCTGACTCATTTCCTTATTGCCCGATGAGGCTCAAGCCTCAAGTATTCAGCTGGCTGTGTCTGAAAGGCTCCGTAGCCACGAGCTGACTCACAGCCCACAGCTGACGGCAGCTCAGCTGTGGCACCTATGGGGTCAGCAATGATTTGGTGCTCACTTGGGCCTGCACTTGACCACCCTGCTGCTCCCTGGACCTGCCTGGCACTTTCCCCAGGCCATAAGCCAGGCCGCCCAGCTCACATGCAGCCTGCACACCTGGGAGACGCCATCTCCTGGGTGTGGAGGTGTGGCACTCACTGTCCCTGGAGGAAGTGCCCAGAGTAACCCTAGACCCAAGAAACTGTGCCTTAGGACGTTCTGCCAAGGCTGGCTGGCTTTACCTCTGTGTCTTCCTCAATCTTGGCCCCTTCTGCTTGAAGAAGTGCTAACAGGGTCTCCAAGGAAGCACTGTTAGACTGTTTATCTGGAAGAAGCAGGAGACATGAAGCAGTGAAGGGCACTAGGCACAGCCCTTCCAAAGGCCTGCCCACCCAGTCAAAGAGGCATTTCAACTGGAAAGGCAACAGGAGAGTCACAACTACTGAGGGCTGACTTTCAGGAAGCTGAAAGTAAAGGCCTTAAAATCCATGAGGAACAACTGCACACGGCAAGTGCCCGGGGCGGACTCGGGACCAGCATCACATGCCAGAGCACCCAGTGTCATCGTCTGCCCCAGAGAGCGGTCTGCTTTCAAATATACAATGTAACACTGTAATCATAACGTTTTATATTTGCTTTATATTTCTGAGTGATAACTTACATCAAGTATACACATCTTAAGTGCACGACTCAAATTTTTACATATATATAAACCCCAACTTCCACCACCCAGGTCAAGATATAGAACATTTCCAAAGGGTTCCCTCATGCCCACTCCCAGCAATTCCCCCAAAATAATCCCTATGCCGATCTCTACCACCACAGATGAGTTCTGCCTGGTTTTGTCCACCACCCAGGTCAAGATATAGAACATTTCCAAAGGGTTCCCTCATGCCCACTCCCAGCAGCAATTCCCCCAAAATAATCCCTATGCCGATCTCTACCACCACAGATGAGTTCTGCCTGGTTTTAAACTTCTTTAGTGAAGACAGACAGTACGTACTCTGTGCTGGCTTCTTTCACTCAACAACATGTCTCTGAGATCATGTTCTGGCATGTATTGGTAATTCATTTCTCTTCAATGCTGTGTAGTATTCCATTGGGTAAATATCACAATTTATTTACTCATCATTCTGTAGATGGATATTTAGATTGTTTCCAAGGTTAGCTATTACAAATAAAGCCACAGTGAACATTCTTGTGCCTATCTTCTGATAGACATAAATGTCCAGAAGTGGAACTGCCACTGGAAAGAAGCATGTTCTGAATGGCAGAATTGCCAAACAACTTTTCCAAGGTGGTTTTGCCAATTTATGCTCCTACCAGCAATGGATGAGGCGCACATCCTCAGCAGCAATACTGCCAATCATTCCACTTTTCTTTGTTCAGCTTGTGTGTGTTATAGTAAATTTTTACTGAAGTTATAGAAACAGTGGGGGGGCTTGTAGCAAACAGCATCGGTTATCGCCATAAACATCACTGAAGGGGATGATTTTTAACCCAGTTTCTCTGAATTTAAATACACCTTTGAAAGGTACCAAAAGAACTCAGAATTCTCAACAACATTCAATTTCTATGTCTGTTCATAATGGCTACAAATTAAAGAGTGACATTAAAATAAAATGTTCCAGTCAATTCACCATTAACTTTTAGGGCAAAAACTGGATAAAACGTGTTGAATATCATAATTCAGAAAACTGCCTTTTTTCTATGCTGTTTGGAAATGGTGGAGTTTTGACTTTAGAAAGTGGTTCAGTCTCTTTTCTAAGCTGGTGACACAATTCTATGTATCAATTATTTCTTCGTTGCAGTAGAGTCATTGTCTTAATCTGAAATATCCCCATAACAATCCTTTCCTGGTAGGGCAAAAGCTTGGAAACATGTCCTTCCTTCAACTCTTTATTCTCGAAAGATCACCCTATAAAAGTTACCTAATTTCGTCTTCTTTATCTGATAGGCTTCAAAGAGAACCTGGAGTTCCTGGTATTTTTGGGTCAAACGTGCTTTCAGGGTGTCCAGTTGGGGTTGGTACAAAAGGTTTCCTTCTGCCAGGCTCCGGTTGCTGGCGAGCGTCATTTCTTTGTTAAGCTGAACGTTCTGTGTCTACAAGGAACACACAAGATGATGAGAACCAAAAGTGTGTTAGGTCACTGGCAAGTCCCTGGAGGTACCCATGCCCACCCCCAGAGGCCCGCCACATCTGCTTCCTTCTCACTGGTCTCCAGGCTGGCACCACATGCTGCACAGCCACTCTGGCCCAGACTCCAGCCCCTCTGATTTCTCATTTGGAAGCTCTACCCCGATGGTGAAGAATGACGCTGACTTCCTTTCCAACACGTTTCCAGGACGGGCTTTGTCCTGTGACTCCGTGCAAAACTTTCACTTCAGTGGCTACGCTGTGACTTGAATTCCTTGCTACTACCATTGAGCTTGCAAAAGTAAACAGCTGTAAAAATTTGGGCTAGATTTTTTCAGAACAAGTTTCTGCTGTTCCCAAGGAAGTTAAAGAATGACCTTTATCAGAGGGGGACCAGTTGGCATGATGTCAATTCAGGCTTCATAATCAGGCTTAGAGATCAAACAAGCAAACCTGAGAGACATGGGAATGAACTGCTTAAAGTGACCTTAGTTCTTCCACCTCTCCCATAGCCACTGCCAGCTCTTCTGGGTTCCCCCAACTCCTGGCCATTGGTCCATTAGCAAAGCTAACCCAAAGTTGGGGGATTTCGTTTTGACCTTTCAAGCAATGACAGGTTTTTTGGTAGATAGAGAAGCCCAGCTGCCCAGTTCTTAATTAGGGTAAGAAGGGGGAATGGAATTTCTGAGAAAAAGGTAAGGATGCTTCCAATGAAACTTAGCCTAAGTATGTTAAAAGAAAAAACCACAAAACACAAACACACCCTAACCTAGCTCCCTTCTCATTCACTCGTCACCTGTTTCCTTTACCACAGCCACCTCACTTTCTGAATTTTAAGTTTCAACAGCACAAAATTCCTTACCCAGCATGTGCCCATGCTTCTCTTTAAGTAGCTCTTCTTTGACCCCACCCCATTCACCTCATTTTCCCCTTAATATTTTCTGCCACCCCACCCAGTATATTTTCGCTGCTACTTCCTTCCTCTGTATAATTCAGGTATAGATTCCTAGTTGTGCTGCCAGTCATATCCATTTATTGTCAGACCCACTTATTGCTCTTGTATCATACTTCTCAGTACGCACGTGCCTGCAACTCCACCCCCCTCCCACCCGCCCACTCCTCACCCCCCACACAGTGGAAACTTTGGTGAAGAGAACAAAGAAAAAAGCCCTTGAATCAATGCCTCAATTAGCAGATCCCTAACCACCAAGCAGAAGGGCTCTATTTAGCAGACACATAGTCTGTATCTCTCAGACACACAAGGGCTGGGTCCAAGGGCTCTAAGATTAAGCTCAGCTTAAAATGAAAGGATTGAAATTACGATGGAAAATTAAGCCTCTAGTTCAACACTATATGATAAAAGCTGGGACTGTCCCCAAAATTACTGTAGTAGAAATGCTCTCGTCTCTTCTGCTGCTTTTAGCAAGCAAGGAGAATCTAGGGGCTGGAAAGACCTAGCTTAACCTGGGCTCTTGGTAAGCAGGTAGAGCCCCAGCCCCAGCTTGTACCAGAGCAGCATGCTCTACATGGGCTTTATATACCAAGGTCCTTCCTGCAGAAGAGTCCTCCCTTCAATTGTTCAGCTACTTAAAAGAACAAACAAAAATAAGCTATTGTACAGCCACTCTGGGAAACAGTTTGGCACTTTCTCGTAAAAACTGAACAGGTAGCTACCACATGATATGACCCAGAAATTGTACTCCTGGGCAATTTATCCAGAGAAATGAAACATATTCACACAAAAACCTGCACATGAATGTTCAGAGCAGCTTTATTTGTAATAGCCAAAATCTTGAAGCAACCCATGTGTCTTTCAATGGGTGAATGGTTAAACTGTGGTACACCCATACCATGAAATACTACTCAGCAACAAAAAAGAACTATTGATATGTGCAACAATGTGGATAAATCTCCAGGAAATTACAGAGTGAAAAAAGCCAAATCCAAAGGGCCGTATACTCCATGATTCCATGTATACAACATTCTTGACATAACAAAATTACAAAAATGGAGAACAGATTAGTGGGAGCGGGCTGTGGGGGAGGGAGTGAGTGGGCGTGATAACAGAAGGACAACATAAGGGACCCTCACCGTGATGGAAATGTTCTGATGTTCTGTACCCTGATGGTGCAGTGTCAGTATCCTGGTTTGTGAAAGTGTACTAGAATCTTGTTGGGTGAAGGGGACACAGGATCTCTCTGTGTTACTTCTTTCTTTCCACTACATGTGAATCTACAATTAACTCAAAATAAAGTTTAATTACAAACAGACCGCTGCTGAGATCTGTCCCTCCTGTGGGTCTCATGCCATGGATGAGAAGGAAGGACCGGGATGAGGGCTCCTGCTCCCACACCCACTGCTCTGTGCACGCTGTCATCCTGACTTCAACCAACCCTGCGTTCAGTGAACACTTATTGAGCAACTATCATCTGCCAGGCTCTCAGTGAGGCGTGGAGAATTCAGAGGAATGGGAGTGCTTCTGTTCTCCAACTGAGTCAGTGTAAATGGAACCAAACTCACCAGAGCCCGATCTGTGAGTCCCTGCATGACCTGGTCCCCACTCGCCCCTTCCCAGTCAGTTCGGAGTACTAAGGCCTTAGGTGCTTGGTTTCTGGTCTTCCCTTTGGCTCTTCCTCACAAAGGTCTTCCTGACCATCCTCTCTAAACTGGCAGCCGCCCTCTATCACAGCACCTATTTCCTTCCTGGCACTAACTGCCATCAGTGAGTGTTAAATTTGTTTTTTTGCTCACTGTCCACCGCCCCGCCCCCGCCCC
>NW_007738138.1:31535-36386 GCF_000696425.1 Galeopterus variegatus
CCCCCCCCCCCCCCGCTCCCCCACCGCCAGAGGAATACAAACCATATACTTGTTGTCTCTGGCATGCCAAGCAACTAGCACATATCAGCCACTCAGTAAAGACCTGGTGAATGAATGAGACAGTCCCCTCACCCCCAAAAAGCCAAAAGTCATTCAAGGTCAAGTCTGGCAAATAAGGAGGGTAACAAAATGCGGAGTAAAAAAAAGAGAGCTGCGTTTGTCAAGTAACAGGTGCCCCAAATCCTTTATGCAATAGACAGGCTTCCTTAATAAAGTCACTTGAGACTGAGTCTGTGTAGGGATCTCATACTGGGTTATAGGCTAATACCAAAGGCAGAATTTCCCCAAAAGTCCTAAGCAAAGGCAGTACAGTAAGTGCAGGTCTCCTAAGGTGACCACTGGAAAGGCAGTGACATTCAACTAAGCACTTAAATTCTAGCATGCTGTTAAATATTACTTTTCAGCAACAGTTCTGAACTTCAGCCGTACATTAAAATCACCTATTAAGGGGCAGGGAGCACTGTCAAAAATCCCAATGCCCAGACCAATCCCCTTATGAACCAAACTCTCTAGGAGGGGCCCAGGCATGGATACTTCTTTCAAAGCTTCCAGGTGATTCCAATATCAGCTAAGGTGAAGACCACTGCTTCACTTTCACCATAAAATGAATCTACAAAAAAAATCTTATTTCCATAGGGTATGAGTCAAATCAAAATCACTTGTCTCACATATTAGAAAGTCCTAGCAGAGAGGAACAGAAGGAAACACAGCTATAATTAAAAGGCAATTCATTTGTACAGGACGCATAAAGCCAAAGTGGCCAGCCAGCAAAAGAGGCCAAATAAAACTCCAACTGATGACCATTAAACTGACTGTAACTTTTTATATCCTTTGGGTATTCAGATATTTTTACATAAATAAATACTGGTAAATCCTAAATTGCCACCCAGAGCATCCCCAAAGCACCCTCCAGGTGGACAATGACCAATATGCATGTGGTAAAGGTGGGAGGTCTTCTTTCCTTTTCTTAAGCATCTGATAAAGTTCGTCCAACACTCATAGCCCCCAGAACACTCCTTTGATGCTACCTTAGATGTAGAAAAAGACTCTTTCCTCCTCAGTGTTCCTTCCTGTTGTTCCAGATGAGGAAAATGGACAAGAATCATCCAGCCTTGATCATTTACAAAGCACAGGGAGGCTGGCAGGGACAGGACTGGGCACCCCTTCATGGCCCACTCAGCAAGGCCCAAGGACAGCCACGGTGGGTGACACACAGCCCGAATCTCCACCCCTCTCAGACCAATTCAGCCTTGATGCTTGTGACCAGAAGTGTAAATCTGAGAACACTTAAGACAGGCATTTTAGGAACCATCGAACTAAAAAAAAAAAAATCATGAGTTGCTAATGTTCTTATCTTCATGGTGGGTGCCAAAAGAAATGTGATATTGAAAACAATACTGCCAACCTCTTGATATTTCTCATGATCCTTTTTCTTAACCATAGAATAATCTTTTCAGGAAATAATCTCTCTGCAGTGAAGAAGTATTTTTATAAATGTACTCAGTTTCACTTCAGTTTCCTTTTCTTATGATCAAAGAAAAATAAAATGCACGATAGCATTTATAGTAGGATCCCACTTGTATAAAGTTGTTTCTGCCCATCTATCTATCTGTAAGCACAGAGAGCTGTCTAGAAGGATGTTCATCCAAAGTTAACAACAACAACCCCTGAATGGTGTGACTTTTTTACTTTCCTGATTCTGCTTTTAACTATAATAGTGTTTGATTCATTATAACAAGCACATATAACTTTACAGAAAAAGTCATTGTTTTTAATTTAAAAAAAAAAAAAACCCAAAACCTGTTAGATATTAGTACAATCAGAAGGGCAGGGGTACTAGGAAAATAAACTGCCTTTGTTTTAAAAATGAAAAAAAAAAAAAAGGTATCACATATACTAATCCAGGTAGAAATGTGGAGATCCTTTTCTCTTGGGGTGCTTAGTTCTCTCAGAACACACATTCTATCTCAAATGTAAATGTCATTATTTATTTTGTTTGGGGGGGTATGGTAGAAAATAAAGTCTGTAAGAAAGAAAACAGACAAACATATTTGTACATGCAATGGTTACAAATGAGAGGCACACAGAGACAGAGACAGGGACAGGAGAGTGCCTGCAGCCCTGCTGGCCAGTGCTGGGTTAAGGGTTTGGGTTTCCAGTGGATGCTTTCCAAACTAGACACTTCTACAATGTGAAATTCCGATTCAAGCTGGCCAGAATCTGGCTCCTTCATCTATAATTATGATTGTGCCTTCGTAAACACTAAGACAGACAAACCCATCCACATTTCCAAGCTAAATCTTTTTCATGGAAAAATACTCATAGAGGTCTCTTATTCCCCCTTAACACTATAATATAATCTTTATCATAACAAAGTAGATGACATTATTGAATTATGATAGCAAATTTAAACAAATGAATGGAAATTCTTAATAGTATTGAGTCCTTTAAATGCTCAAAATCCAGTGAGTACTTGGAATTTAGTCTGGGTCACTTAAGGTAAAAACAGAAGTATGCCCTTCTCACCTACCACCATTCTCAGAAGGACAAGTATTCATACAAAGGGAACAATCAATCATATTTTACTTGAGAAGCAAACAACAAGCAGAAGATCCACGCCTGTTAGATAAAATGCTCTTTCCCCCAGGACTTTGCTCCCCTGACTACTCAGCTTGTAATGCCCTCCAGCCCAAATCTCTGTTGCAAACCCTATCCTACTCCAGGCCCTGACAATGACTCTGTCATTCTAAACTTCCCCCAGCCCCACAGAATGCCAGACCCTCACCACTGGGCCCTCTCTGAGGCTCTCCTTTATTGGGGTGTAATTCTCACACCACACAATCCACCCACTGAAAGTGTTCCACTCAAGGGTGTCTCGTATTCACAGAGCTCACCTCTGGTTTTACTCTATTTGTTTGGGAGGTCTTCTGTGCTTGTTCATTCATCTATTTATTCATTCATCCAAAAAGGTTTTTTTAGGCATCATTCTTGATTATCTGGGTGGCCCTAAATCCAATGACAAGAGTGCTTAAAAGAGACACAGAGGAGAAGACAAAACGCAAAAGAAAAAGCTGTGTGAAGAGGGGGGCAAAGACTGAACTAATGTGACCACAAGCCAAGGAAGCCAACACCCACCAGAAGCTGGAGGAAGCAAGGAACGGTTTCTCCCGTAGAGCCTCCAGAGGGAGCATGGTTTCAGACTTCTGACCTCCAGCACTGTGACAAATAAATTTTTGTTGTTTTAAACCATGCAGTTTGTGTTAATTTGTTACAGCAGCCATAGGAAACTAGTACAGTGCTGGAGTCTCCGTCTGTCCTTGAGATCCACTCTTCGTCCTGCTCTGTGCCCAGGGGCCAACTGGCTGAACTATTCTGACCATTTCAACGGGCCACTTGCCTTTTCTGGTTCTGGTTGGATTCAACAATGGGGATGGAGGGTAGGAAGAGAGTGAAGTGGGGCTGGGGGTTGTTCCCCAGGTCCCCTCCCTCCATCCACAGCAGCCCTCTCTCCCTCTCTGGGTTCTCCGCTCCCCGCCCTGTCCCTCAGACCTGGAGGTGAGAAGTGTGTGATTATTGCCAATCCTGCACCAGCCCTTGGAGGAGTCTCTACGTTGTCCTCGTAAAGAATCCCTTTATTAAACTCCTCTCAAATTACCCAAACTGAATGTCCTCATGTCTTGTTATGGTCTGACTGATATAAATGGAACAGTTTTCCTGATGAAGTGAAATGCCATTTGAGTTCATGCCCACCCTTTTGGCGAGGACATTTAAGCCTTTTAAGAGCAGAACTGTGTCTTATTCATTCCTCCGTGCTCAGAACCTAGCACAGTGCCCAGGTCAATATAGGTACATCTCTAAATACCTGCCTGTTCAGTTTCATCCCTAAGAATGTTGATGGTTGGGGCCTCAGGCCACTATCTGTCAGTTACTTTTAAAATCTTGCTATTCAGAAGATTAGCTTCTTTAAATGTTTACAATAGATTTTTAAGTAGTAACATCATAGATTAATGATTATTACTACAAACAACCAGATGCTGACTATGAAACTACTTACACTCCTAGTTTACCACAGCAGTGATAATGGCTTGGCAGAGAAATGTAAAGGGGAAAAAAAACAATAAGTTTATGAGTGACTGCTCTAAATCAAAGTTACCCATTAGCACAGCAAACATGAGACATGCAACACATGAGGAAACACATCAGACACAAGTCGGCTTTCTGTAATTCCCTTCTCTTCAGCTGAAATTCAGCCCTCTCCTACTTAGAAAGCATATCAGAATGTGAGAGTAACGTAATTATGATGACAGCCTTGAAGCCAAGCTTCTGTACTTTGACTATAGCTCATCACAGCCACAACAATATGCTCCAACACAGTGGTTGGTTCATTTGTTCATTCACTCATTCATTCAAGAAAAAGGAAGCACCTCTATGTGCCAGGCTCCTGTGAGACAACGATCCGAGGGCAGTCTAGACCTTCAGAGTCTCATGGTCAAGACCATCCATGTACATAAGGCTCTGCCAGTTGCACACTGCCCAACTCCAGGGGCACCACTCACTTTGTGGTGCAGCCCCACACAGATTGCACCTGTTCTTCAAATACAAGGTAAAACAGAGAAAAAGGGAGGAAATCAAAACATGTGATTTTTTTTTTTTGTCTTTTGTCTTTTTTCCCGTGTCTGGCAACGGATCGCAACCCTCAGTGTTGTTCCCTCAGTGTTGCCCCCGCGCCAGACCGGGGACCGGCAACGGGATTGCAAGCCTCGGCGTTGCTCCCGCGCCTCGCTCAGCCAG
>NW_007738138.1:37938-43165 GCF_000696425.1 Galeopterus variegatus
AACCGGTCTGCATGTGGGATCCGAACCCTCGGGCGGGAGCGCCGCAGCGCTTCCCAAGCGGCGCACTATCCAGTGCGCCACCGGGCCGGCCCCAAAACATGTGATTTTTAAAGATTTAAGTAAGGCAAGTTACTGGTGATGATCTGAAAACTTCACTCTTGTCAGCATCTTCCACATTTCAACAATATTTATGAACATTTATTGAGCACTTACTGCATTGTGTACCACCTTCTCTTCATGCCATTGTCTCTATTTCATCCTCTGTGAGATGAGACAAATTTGTCCCCATTTTACTCAGGAGAAAGGAAATAAAATCTTAGGGAGGCTGAGTGACCCGCCAAAGTTACAACTGCCGCTAACTCACTCCAGAGCTACAATATTTAGTAATAGGATATTCTGCCTCCAAGTGTGTGTTCTAATGATTATTCCATAGAATCAAATAAAAATTCACTAGTTTACTATCACCTATTTCCAATTTCCCATAATCATCTAAATTTCAATTTTGTTTATACCTTGTACTTAACTTTTTATTCAGACACAAAGCAAAAGTAGGGATGGGTATGATGAAACCATGTGTAACCTTCTCCCAGGTTCAACAATTAGCAACATTTGCTGATCTTGTTTCATCTACATTCTCCACTTTTTTTTTTTTTAAGTATCTTAGAGCAAATCTCACGTATCATCTCATTCACCCTTAAAAACTTCTAACACACATATTTCTAATGGGTAAAAACGTTTTAACCCTAACTACAATGCCATAATCACACTTACTAAAATTAACAATAATTTCTTAATATCATCTTCTGCACGTGTTGGCTTGAATTCTTCTATAAACAGTTTTTTGCCTCACCTAGTTGAATACTTAAAATAGTTTACATAGGAAAAACAGGATAAATGCTTGTTTTTTTCCTGTTGAAAACTAACTTTTGGAAGACTGAGTTAGTGTAATGTCTGAGTAACCTCCAAAAAAGACCAATAAGCTTTTTCGGGGTATTGTTACTAAGTAATGGATTTTTACATTTGATGTGTTTCAATCAGATGCAGTCTTTAATTTTTCTGATGCTCAAAATGCCAACCCCGGCCAGTGGGAGACCCTTAGGCCTGGTACCGCAGGTTGACATCACTACTGTCCTGCTCTCCAGGAAAACAAGATGTCTCCAACTAATCCTGTGCATTTGCTGTCCCCAACCTGGGCTGGCCCTTCTCAAAGGAATACTGGTTCCTTTTAGTGAGAAATTCATTTTGATTTTGATCTCTTCCTCTCCAGATAAAATTAAATTCAAAGTTACTATAATACAAAGACTAAGAATGAAACAAATCTTAGCTTTTGTACTTTTCTACTAGTAGGAAAGTTTAGATTGCATTAAGACCTTAAATATAGCAGGTTTATGGATTAGGTGATAAAGTTGGCATCCATTTAGCCAGGTTAATCACATCTCCTTTTACTGTATTACACTTGATTTATCTCACCAGTTAATTTCAAGGTAAATTTCATCAAAGTCACATGCAATTTGAGTTTGGGCTTTATATTAAAGGTTAGGCTATTAGGAAGCCCAAATTCATCTTCCATTCAGTGACCAGATCTTGCCAATGATGAACTAATTTCACCAGTCTCCAACTGAATTCAGACATTTGGGTGAAGCCTGTGATCTAAGCCTACAATACCCCAGAGATGTGTTGTAAATACAAACTAATGTGGCTTAATTTAATTCACATCTTCCTTCAGTTCTACTGAACAACCCTAACAGTTGTGGAGTGGGACTGTTTAACATGTTGATAAGATTAAAGAACTGAAAATACAAAAATACAGTTAAAGAACTGTAGAACATTATGAAACTGTCCTAAAATACAACAATCCTGAGGGCTGTGTGAAACCATCTCCAAGGCTACAGCCTACTCGGGATGGAAATTTACCAGCTGCTTATCAAATGTTCCACCAAAACAACCCACTCAACAAACAGAAATATAACTTCTAGCTATTACCTTAATAAAGATAGCTATTTTTGATCGAAGACATCAAAACCCTTCTTGTTGAGATGAAACTTGCTTCCCTCAGAGTAGCAGGCAACGGGATCTAGACTCAAACAATCCCTTCCACACAGAGCTGGCTTACATCTAAAAATTAGTATGTCATTCACTTTAAGTGCAACTGATCACAGAAATGTAAAAAGCTCAGATGGAAAATAAATGGAGTAGTCCTAGAGAAGAAATGAAGTGGACTCATGGACACAAAATTTGACAGTTTTCTAGTTCTGTCAGGCATAGCATACTGGGGTTTGGTTTTGTTTCTTCTAGAAGACTTATTTCCTAATATTCAGAGGAAAAATACAAACACTCCCTGCTTCCTGGATTTATTATTTGGATAAAAATGTCAATAGTAAAGAAACAGAATAAGGTGTGAAGGGTTCTGATAACTGGCACATGCTATAAAATGTTACTTTACTAGTATCATCGGCCTTATAACAACTGGGGACTCTGGGTAGAGGAGGGAAGTAAGGATCAGAACACAGGATGGGATGCCCACACTGACTACAATGTTAACTATCTTTGTCTCCAGTGTCCTAAAAGCAAGGGGGTTGTCACACGTGGCCCCACCATAGATCTACTGAATCAGAATCTCAGCAGTTGAGGCCAAGGAATCTACACAGAAGCCCTCCACCCCACATCATCAGAACCAGTTAGGGGCTGGTTAACTGAGCAGTTTGGTTAAAGTGCACACACTCATGAGCACTCATGCCAAACATTTTAAAAATATAACATGCATCCATTTGCCCACTTAAGGTAAAAGGTCTTTTCTTCAGAGAGTGGCTCAAACCACATCCTTACATACGGAGTGAGAACTTAGACACTGGACAAGGAATATGAGAGCAGAATCTTTCTGGAATTCTTTAATTTTTCCCCAATCTAATCCACACCTAATTCACCACCAAGTTTTTTTCTAGTGAATTAACTTATATTAACTCTTTCCAAAGCACCTAGTTTACAGTTTTCATAGAAAAAACGTTCCCTTTTCACTCACGATTCATTGGTTGCCACAGTATTTAATGAAATCACATAATTACAATAACAAAACAAGAATGAACAGGTCTGGGAGCCAACTTATTTGACCTTCAGTAAATACGTTTAAGTTCAATGTGGGAGTGGAAATGCCCAGCCACCTAATCATGACCATGGGAGGCGGGGAGGGCATCAGTCACTATATTTCTTGCAGGGGAAAGGAGTACGCAACTACTGCAACACTTAGTTGAGCGGAGTGAACTCAATTAATAGCTTCTACTGTAATTTTAAAGTCAAGACCCGTTCCCCAAACTGGCCAGCCAAAAAAACCAAATAACAAAAAAAAACAAAACAAGGCCCTCCTCTTCACCCCACCCTCCCAAAAAAAGCAGCCCATGGAAGACAGAATTTCTAAACTCTGATTTTATTACTGGTTTCAGGCCAGGACCAACAACCAAAGCATTCATTTGTTTAGTAAGAGCTTAAGTGGTGTTTTTTGTTTGTTTGTTTTTTACCCCTGTTCTCTATTTCCTATTAACCACAATTTCAAAAAATTCACGTATGAGAATTTTTCAGACTAGTCTTTACATAGGTGCAAAAAAGAAAATGCCTATCCAGGTGGATACTGGATTTATGTTTATTAAGACTGTATCTTTTGACAATTTTGCTTTTACAATTAAAATCTATCATGACATGAACTTTCAACACCTGACTCAGAATTCAGTTTAACAGATAAAATTTACTCTCACCTGACTGCGATTACTCATCTGCTATTCAGTATAAAAAGAAAATGCTATTCTAATGATGAGATTTATTTTTCAGTCCATAAGTAGAGAAAGGGATTAGTCAAAGGAGAATCGGTTACTCTATATTATTCTACTTAAATTTCATAACAAAAAAACTATATAATTACATTTGATGCAGCAGCTCAGATGTTCTACCTAAAAGAACTGCCTAAAGACTTACGACTTACTCATTTTTTTTAAATGTTAAATGCTGATCACTTTAACAGATTTCAAAGATGTTAGTGGCATCTTAACTTAAAGCAAAAAAAAAAAAAAGCACTTGAACATCCAATAATAAGGTATTGCTTACATAAATTATGACATATCCACATGATGAAATATGTAGCTGTTAAAAATAATGTCTTATTTGAAGCTCTCAAGCAGGAAAAAAAAATTTCCTTGTAAGAATATTCTGATAAAAAATAAGAAAATGCCCACAGTATAACTTTACGTTAAAAACAAACAAAAACTCTCTATATAGAATCACCCCAATGGGGAAAACACAGAAAGAAAGCATCAAGTGTTTTGTTAAGTTTTTCTCTCTGGGTGGTAGTATTTTGTGATTATATTTTTCTTCTTTAGAGTTTTCTGTATTTTCCAAATTTTCTATAATAAACATGTAAAAAATATCACTTTTAAAGGTTTGATCAGTTGGGGTCAGAAATAAAAATACCATATACTTCCCTGCCTTCTTAAATAGAGTACATGAAACTAAGATAGCCTTTCCTTAATGATACAGAATCATCATTATGAATATCAAGTAACTACTGCATTGTCATTCCCTTGGGCTATGGAAGCAGATGGATACACGTATACTCTAAATAAGCAGTTGCCAAAATATGCCCCAGAGACCCTGCCCCATGAAGTTCTCCACAAAGAACTCTGCGTTCAAGTAAAAGTTGGAGAAAAACTGTACACTTATGCCCCTCTAGAGCTCCACCACGCAACCTAGCAGAAAGAAAGAGTAGAAAGAAAGAAACTTCTCTTTGACTCACTGGTTTCCCTAATTTATTTACCATAGAACTCTTTAATGTAATCATCATTAACGTCTACAGCATTAGGGTTCTAAGAGAAACATCACCCTAAATCAAATGGCCCCAAACCACTGTAGTAACAACAGCAATGGCTTCCATTTATTGGGTTCTTATTGCCAGGCATGGTGTTCAACAGTTTACAAACATTATATTATTTAATCCCCAGAATAACTCAATAAAGATGGTATTAATACTCTCATTTTAAAAATGAGGAAACTGACATTTAGGAAGGTTAAGTACTTGCCCCAAAGTTTTCTGGCAACCCAGATCATAAATCCTGTCTTAACCACCATGCTTAATGGCTGACTTTCCAATTTCTGTGCAGCTTCTATAACTTTTGCCTCCTCTTTCTGTCATTTATTTCTTGATAAATTTACTAGCTCCACTGACATAAATCACATGACCAAGTGT
>NW_007738138.1:44312-46802 GCF_000696425.1 Galeopterus variegatus
TGCCCCAAAGTTTTCTGGCAACCCAGATCATAAATCCTGTCTTAACCACCATGCTTAATGGTTGACTTTCCAATTTCTGTGCAGCTTCTATAACTTTTGCCTCCTCTGTCATTTATTTCTTGATAAATTTACTAGCTCCACTGACATAAATCACATGACCAAGTGTACTATTATCCAAATTGTGTGCTCTATGTGCTCTGCTATGCGTCCAGAGTACACTATCAATGTCAGTTATTTTGGCTGCCCAAGTATCATTTTTATCAATCATCTTTCAGCCTCCTAACTGATCTCCCTGCTTTCTAGTTTTATCCCCTCAAATCCATCCTCCCCCTGGCTGCCAGAATCATCTACATAAACGGCAAGTGTGACCAACCTCAACATTCCCTGGCTTAAATCCTCCAACGGCTCCCTCTGACTAGAGGATCAAGACAAGCTCCTTAACGCAGCAAATGAGGCCATCTGGTCCCTGTCTGCCTCTCTGGCCTTGTCCCCCTATATGCCCTGCCCTGGTCCCTCCAGCAATGCTTGTCATAGCACACACACTCTTCCTGGCTTCTTTCCTCTGTGCTTTTATTCCTGCTGCCCACCCCCATGCCTGGGATCCCTTCTCCCTCATTACCTGGTTAACTAACTCATCCTCTGAATCACAGTTCATGAGTCATTCATCTCCTCCAGAAACACTCCCTGCTGACCTCCTCAATTCCTGAAAGGCTTGTTGGGACTCTCTTCAACTAGGAAGTATAGGTATTCCTACTGTGTCACATGTACAGTGTCTTATGAAACATTTTTGTATACCTACGGGTTCCTAAAAGATGAAAACTATGTGGCTTACTGGTTCGTATAACTTCGTATAATGTATGCTATACGAAGTTATGCAAAAACCGGGGGGGGGGGAGAGGAAGATATAACAACTACAATTTTTTTTGAAGTTCTTACAACAAACAAATGGAAAGGACATGCTTGGGTGGGAGGGGGAAGAGGGAGGAGGGAGGGAGGTTTCGGTGATGGGACATAATAATCAACTACATTGTATAGTGACAAAATAAAAATTAAAAAAAATAAAAAATGGAAAAAATAAATAAAAAATAAATAAAAGATCAGTGGTCTAAGCATAGTGCCTGCCACAGAGAAAGTACTCAACACATGGCTATTAATGATAATTAATTTTGAGTCATGGCAGTGGGGATGGAGAAATATATATCAAAAAATATTTAGATGATAGCACTAATGGTTGTGGTGAAAGATTAGATGTGGGACAGTGGGTGACAGGGAGTCAAAGATGTTGACTCAAGTTTTTCATTTGAGTAGGTGGGTGGTTAGTGGCACCATTTACTGAGCAAATTTGGTTAAAGAAGAGAAGAACACGGAAAAAGACAAAAAAAAATATATATATTTTATTTAAAAAACCCCCACAAACTTGGGCCGGCCCATGGCTCACTCGGGGAGTGTGGTGCTGATAACACCAAGGCCACGGGTTCGGATCCTATACAGGGATGGCCAGTTAGCTCACTTGAGAGAATGTGGTGCTGAAAGTCAAGGGTTGAGATCCCCTTACCGGTCATATTTTAAAAAAAAAAACAAAAACAAACAAACTTTACATCCAAAAAACAAATCAACCCAAGGTTGAAGAATCTGTCAAGCCAACATATTTGTTCATCTTTACGATATAACAAGTAGTTGAATTTCAATTTATATCTCAATATTCGTTTTTTTTTTGTGTGTGTGTGTGAATGGATCAAGCTTTTCATACAGAATTCATTGGGAAACTCCAACATTTTCTATATATTTCACGAAATAAATATTTAGATAATAAATGCTCTTATGTGTGATTTCAAAATTACACTGATCTAAAATGAAGCATTTTAACCTAAAACCCCTTCTCTACCACACACTATGTGTGTAGGATTGTCTGACCACCTCGGAAGGCTGAGAACTACAGGTCCCAGCATCCACTACCCCATAAGCTTCCTTCCAGTTAGAGTTGGTAAAAAGAGGAAAGAGGTGGTTATAAGTGCTGGTTAGAGTTCACAGGTGATTTGGAAGAGGAAGGGGCAGCAACCACTGTTTCTGGAAGACCACCCTGGTCTGGTGCAGGGATGGACAGAACCAATGTGCTCATGGGTCCAGGGGTGCACAGGCTTAGGGCTTCAGTTTACAGCCCCGCATGCAGACCCTTGATGGGGCAGCCACAAGAGGTCCAGACTTCTACAGTCCTCTCCACGAGCTTCCTGACCACAGTCTACTGCAGCTGCAGCTTGGGCTTGTCTTCTGGGATTTCCCTGCAGGGACTGACTTGCCCACCCACCCTGTGCTTCAGGGGACTGCTGAATGGCTTCTCTATGATCCCCTGCTCTGCCTTCCAACTCTTCATTTCTCCAGCTTGCCCCACACTTGTGTCATGTCCAATATCTATAATAAATCTCTTATCGCATAATACTCACAGCTCTGCTTCCCTGATTAAACTCTGATGGATACACCAAGTAAAAATTG
>NW_007738139.1:0-27660 GCF_000696425.1 Galeopterus variegatus
ATATATATATATACACATATATATGTATATATATATATATATATATATTTTTTTTTTTTTCCTTCAGAGGAAATTGAATGGTTTAGTAAATTGTAAGTGGCAAGTAGAAACACACAGTGCTTTCTGTTTGTAGTAATTATATTTAGTATGGTGGCTACAAGTCTAAGCTCTTCCACAGAATTTGTTTAAAGGAAAACACCACTAATTTCAAATTTCCACGTAAGTGCTGAAGCTATTTCAGTTGAGTTTATGGCTGTCATACAAGGAAAGTATTGAAAAACAGGAGTCTGACCAAGATAGCCTTATAGTTCCCCTCAGCACGACTAACCATTAGACAGGTTTCTTTCTCACTATAAACCCCTGACCTCTTATCTTTCTCCATTCGAGCTGTTATAAAAAAAAACCTTAGACTGGGTAATTTATAAACAACACAAATTTATTCCTTACAGATTTGGAGGCTGAAAATTCCAAGATCAAGGTGCTGGTAGATTTTCTGGTGAGCACTGACTCTGTGCTGTGCTTCCAAAACAGCACCTTCGTGCTATTTCTTCACATGGCAGGAAGAGGAAAAGGAACCAGGACACTTCCTCCAGTCTATTTTATAAACACATTAATCCCATGAGGGCTTCACCTTATGACTTAATCAATTCCCAAAAGAGCCCTTTTCCTAATATGAGGGTACTTCGAAAAGTTCATCAGAAGATTAGTATTATCTTTTAATTCTATTTTTCCACAAACTTTTTGGAATACCCTAGTATCATCACATTAGGTATCATGCTCCAACATATAAATTAAGGAGGAACACACACATTCAGATCATCGCACCTCTCTTTTCTTAGGGAATTTACTCTAGAAAACTTGCAATTGTAAATTCCTTCTCTGCTCTTTTCAGCTTCTTGTCAGTTTTATAAACCGTGGATGTCTTTCTCAAGAACGTAAGATCCATCTCTTTGAAATGTAATCATCAAGAAAGATAACACTCCAATCTTCCAACCTCTGTTGAAGGGTAAGAGCCTAACTTAATAAGCACCAATTAGCAAACACACATGATCTATACACATTGATCAACCTCCCTTCCCCCTAATGTCCTCCAGTCCTTGTCCATTAGCTCATCCTGCCTTTTATTTCATTGGAGTTGAGTTAGATCTCTCTACCCTGTTGTAACAGTCTGAAAAAAGTACTTGTTGCCTGTTTAGCTCTATCTCATATAGTTTTTCTTTAAAAAAGTCTTTGTCTAAAATTATCACTCGAAATAATCTCTGAAGAAACCATTTTTATAAAACCTTTACTTCAGAAATGATCTAGACAGACCATACTTTAGTGTGATAAATTGGGGCTCCAAATTGCCTAAGCACTTACTAATGGTTAGAAATTTTATTTTTTCATTGACATGAGTCCAAAACAGAACTTTTATTTTCTCTGCTACGGAGGACAGATTTTAAGATGACCCCATGATTCCCGTCTCCTAGTTTTCACATTCTTGTGTAATCCCTTCCTTTGGGTGTGGAAAGGCATAGGACTTGCATCTAACCAATGGATTATAGAAAGTGTGATGGGATTCATGTGGTTACATTTATAAGATTACAGAAAATTGATCAGACTGTGGAACCCATCTGGCAAATATCTCCCTCTCTCACTTTCTGCTCTCTCTCCCAGTTTTCCTCTCCCTCTCTCTTTTCACTGCTGTTTTTGAAGAGGTAAGCTGCCATGAGTGTTACAGCTACAAAGAAATAAATTCTGCCAACAACCCGAGAGAGCTCAGAAGTAGATTCTTTCTCAGTCAAGACTCCAGAAGAGAATGCAACCTGGCTAAAACGATTTCAGCTGTGTGAGTTTTGAAATAGACAACTCAGGTACATCTTGCCTGGACTCCTGAACCACAGAAAAAGTGAAATAATAAATGTGTGCTGTTTAAGCTTCTACATTTAATGTAGTTTATTATACAGAAATAGAAAATTAATACACCTGCAAATGCTTTTATTTTTGGTTTTTCTATTTTATTTAGTAGCATCATCATACATTCACTTATATAGGTTTAAAACATAAATGCCCCAATTTTCCTTTTGCACCATTACCAATAACACCCCATCATTCAATAAATCCTATTAATTTCATCTCAGTAAGATAACTCCACCTGACCATTCCTAACAAATAAATAGAATATTTCCATAGCCCCGAAATTTTCTTCGTGTAAATTTCTATTCACTTATCCCCACTCCCCATCCTAGAAAAGCAATGATATGATTTCAATCACCACAGAATAGCTTTACCTCTTCCAGAACTTAAAAAAATAGAACCACACATTATGTACTCTTTTGTGTTTAGTTTTTTGTTTTTTTTCACTCAGCACAATATTTTTGAGATTTGCCCATATTTGCGCATGCAGGTCATTTTCTTTATCCATTTACCTATTGATGGACTTTGTCTTATTTACAGTTTTAAAATAACATCTAATACGGATAAAACTTCTTTGAACATTCATGCCTTTATCTTTTTGGTAGGCATGTGTGTTCATTACTCTTGCCTATGCATCCAGGACTAAAATGGCAGAGTCACAGGATAAATGTACATTCGACTTTCTTAAAAACTGACAAAAAGTCTTACAGAAATGGTGTAATATGACACATTCCCCAGGAATGAATAAAAGTTTCAGTTACAATTGATCTTTGTCAGAACTTAATATTTTAATTTAATTTAATTTTAGTCATTTTGATGTGGTATACTACCTTGTTAATCGTAGGTTTTATTATAATAGTCATATATCAACTTTTAGTAAATACCCATCATTCTAGGCCCCTGTTCTACTAATCAAATAAATTCTTTCATACTCCAACCATAATTCTACACATAATTCCAATATTCTGCTTTATTTATATCTTTGATTGATTTCTCTTCTATCTATATTATTCTCTAGTTTCTCATCTTCCTGTCAAATTCTGATTTATCAAACAGTAAGTTCACAATCCTTGGGAATTCTTGCGTTGTCAACCAAGTTAAAATAAGTAACTCTCTCTATCATCTCCTTAAAGAAATAATTTTTCAAGTGTCATTTCAAGATCAACAATATAAGCATAACTTGAGAACTCATTAGAAATTTAAATTATCTGGGTCCCACATTGCACCTATAAATCAGAAACTCTGGGGGTGGAGCCAATCTAGGTTTTAATAATCCCTCACTGTAATTCTGTTGCCTGCTTAAATTTGAGAGTTATCACTACTTCCTTATAATGTCACCACTTGATATTTTATATGACAGTTTATGGATCTGTTTTATTCTATTGACTATGAGCTCTTTGAAACTAGGGACTACAGGTTATTCATTTTTCTACCTCCCATAGCACCAAGGACCAAGCTTTACGAGGAAGAAAAAAAATCAATGATTGTTTGCAGAACTAACCACATTGAAAGTAAAACAATTTATATTTTCTCTGTATCAGCTGAGTAATAAATAAAAGACATTTGTATTAAAATGCACACCCCTCGCCTCATATTTATTCTTAGCTGTTTCCTCAAAATAAACACAATCAGAAATATGAAAAGATGTGTGTTGACTTTTAATATTTAACTGGGACATTTTAAGTATAGAGACAGTAGGAATTTTCTCTCATTTCTCTCCTTTATGCATTAGGTTTGACCCTCTTGGAAAAGGTGATATCTATATTCTAAGACAGTAGGAATTGTTAAAAAACAATTTATTTTTTTTTCAAAAACTATTTAACATGCTTTTCTTTTGGAGGTAATTGCTACCTTTTTCCTCTCTGGACTTGATTATCGTATTGAATAATAATCTGAGTTTTGAGGTGGTGCTGTTATGGGTTTTGTTATCATCCTCTTCATTGTTGTTGATTACTTGGCCGCTTGGAATAAGAATCCCAATGTATCTAACTATTAACAGAGAGAAAATAACTGGTTTACCCTGACTCAACTGAGTGTTCAAATGTATACACTTTAACAACTTTTCTTTTCCTGTTACTGTTTGAAGACTGCCTTCAAATACGTGTGATCTTTCCAGAGTGCTGAATTCCTACAGTAATTGTGTTTGCTTCTTCCACATACAGGAAAATGCAACACATAGACTAAGAAGGTGTTTTATTTTTAATATAATCCTGTAGACAATCAGGAGTTTATGCAGCTTTTAAATGATTTTTTTTATTATACCCAGTTTTAGTTTTGATCATGTAGTACCATATTAGTAAGTATGCACTTACTATTAAATTTAAATTTTGTCTTCATACAAAATCATATCATGTAATTTATTAACTCTTTCAATAAATTCTTCCAAACAAAGTTAATTCATTAAATGAAAATGAGAAAGATATTTAGTAACAGATTGTTTCTGGGCACTAGTGTGAGGTGAGAAGCTAATTTACTTTCATGGAATTGTTACATCATTATAGGTATCTACATATGTGATTCTCTTTTTTTTTTTGCAATGTCTTACTTTGGACAGAAAACAAAATCTGAGACTAACCTCAGTATCTCACTGCAAATTGAAATAAACCATCTATGGTTAATGATGTTGTAACTGAGTGGCACTAAAATTTCATGTGCATCAGAGATACAGGGCTACAAGATCACCAGAGATGTACTGAATGAAGATCTATCCATATGATGCTACTACAAACAGTATATTGATAATGAAATCAATATTTTTGGTATTTAACAAAAAATACTGGAATCCAAAGCACTTCATCAATCAACAGGTATTTGTGCTGCATTTAGTACTGTTACAGTGAGAGTTTATGAAACTAAAATTACAGTGATGGACTAATTATCTTAAGTTTGCCATGTCTTTATTTCCATATTACTTACACACACACACACACACACACACACGTACCTATATCTATATATACCTGTTGATATAATCTCTCATTGAATCCTAAATTTAATATGCCACTGTTTAAATAAATCTGAAACTAGTTTGTGGGTTTCATGTGTGTGTGTGTGTGTGTGTGTGTGTGTGTGTGTGTGCGAACAGTGTAGGGGTTGGTGGTGTGTGTGTGTGTGTGTGTGTGTGTGTGTGTGTGTGTGTGTGTGTGTGTGTGTGAACAGTGTAGGGGTTGGCGGGGTGTAAAAAGCTGTTACCCAAAAATATGGTTCTTTGACATGCTGGAATTAAGAAGCCACCTCAAGATCTCTCTGATCTCCCTGCCCCACTCACTGCTTCAACATCTTTTATTCTTTGACACTCTCTAAAGCACAGGATAAATTTGTTCCCTTATCTGACTAATGTCTGGACCCACAAAAGAAGAAGAAAATTACTCTCATCCTTCCCCTGAGTTTTCATTAACTTATATCACTGGAATTAAGACACATGTCAACATGCCCCGGCTAAATTTTGTCACAGACAGTTTTCCTCAATTTAGGTACCATTCAGTTTTTTAAAGAAAATATTTACCAGTGATTGTCCACTCTGTGGGCCAAATAGACTTTGTCCCAGGCATTGTATGTTCTCCAAGCCCATTGAACCCTCCTAAGAATAATTTACTCCTATACCCACATTTCTCCTTTCCCTATGGAGAGGGGTATATAAACTCAGTACCCAATGAAACATTTGGGCATTACTCTCTTGTGATTTCCTCTATGCTTTGCCTTCTCCACGCACGTTAAGTAATAAAATTTGTATTCCTTTTTTTTTGTATCGATCTAAATTGGTCAGTGATTTTTATTAAGTAAACTTTGAGGATGAAGAGGAAGTTTTCCCTTGGACTCTACAGGGCCAAAGAAAACACTTTCCTTTTGCTCCCTGAAAGTAAACTGAAAATCAACTGACAAATTCAAATTAATATGAATCAAAGGTGTAACAAGTTTTATTTTAAAATGCTGGAGGGGAGCAATGCCTGGGGGAACCTCAAGAGAGCGATTGCCCAGTAACCCAATGGGCTACTGAAGCTCACACACCAGTCTTCATAGGGTAAAGAGAGGTGGGGGAGGTACAGGCCCTAAGAATAATGGCCTGGGACTAAGTTCTTCAGAGTTCTGGGAAAGGTAATGAAGGAAAGCAAAAGTTAAAATTAAGCGGGGACTGTCCAGTTATGCAGATGAAAATATCTCAGATAACTTCAAAGCTGCCTCAAGAAGAAAAGAAAGTAGACAAAGGAGGGGGCTCAGAGGAAGGCTGATATGCAAATTTCTTCTACAAAAGATAGCCTTCTAGCTCTTCTTGTTTTTATAGCTTCTCCAAATAGCTATCTTGAAATAGGTCAAAAAAGTATATTTGGGGCTGCAATATTTTGCCGTCCCATGCCAGCACCCACCAAATATCATAGGCAGTATTTTAAAAATACTTTCACAAGTCAGCCATTCAATAGTTTACAAATCAATTTAAAATGTTTGATCATGTTATTATTTTATTTTTAAAGTACAGCGCCATAGCCACTGTAAATACATGTTCTGGATAAGACGAGAGAACTATTATGTGTTGTCCTAGATCAAAGGTTTTTACACTTTGACTTGGATGCTGTAACAAACAGAAACAATTCAAGTAATAAAATGAGTATATTTTCAATTGCTCAGGCAATTGATTCAAAATTTAAAATGTGATAAGAATACATGTTAGGTTTAGCTTCCAGTCCTCAATAAAAGCTTCAACATGTTTTAAATATATTGACTTGATAGAAGTAAGAGAAGCAATGCCTCTGAAACTTACAGGCTTCACACAATGTATTTATTCAAGAAACACAGGTACAGACAGAAATAAATACTACTTTCCTCTGTTCACACCCCTTGCTCTACCCAGAGTAGTACCCAGGGACTCCTCAAGCCCAGTGCCTTGGATCCTTCCGTTATCAGATCATTCAAAGATGGTAAACTCTGTGGTCTTTTTTATTATAAATGAAGAAAGTTTCTGTTTAACAATACTTTTTGTTTTTACTGTCTGTAAACTCTTGGCTGATTCTATTGTTTTTATTAATTGTTCTTGTTGTTATTTTACTTATTTTGTTTAACAGGACCCCTTTTAACAATAACCATTATTATGTGTAAAACTCTCTTAGGCCTTTTAAAAAAAATATTATACTTTACTCTTGTTAAAATGCAATTATCAAAGTTTCAAGAATCTTTTGGAATCCCAGGAAAGATACACATCTGGGTCTATGCTACAATGTGGTTAAAAGTATATGGAAGAACACAAGAGGGAATACTTAAATCCACCTATTAACACAGATAAATAGTTTCCTCTAAGAAAAGTATTCTTAGGTATCTGATCACTGCAAGTTTGTGTACATAACAATATAGGTATAGTTACCAATGTTGTATTTTTTAAAGTTACTGAAGTGGGGATTTTAGGAAATAACTTAATTTACTTTCTAAAATATTTGACCGTCTACATCGCAAGAAAATAGCATGCATTAATTACATAATGCAGGTGTGTAATTTGTGACTTAAATATTTATACAATATTTTGTGTATTATATTATGGATAGAGTTTGAAAACATTTAAAATGTTTAAATACACAGAATCTTCAAAAACTATTAAGAAATATATGTACAGTATAACAGTATTATTCTTATATGCATACTTTGTAACCCTATTTGTACTCACTTCTTTAAATACATATTTATTAGATAGGTTCATGTGCCAAGACTATTCTACTTGCTAGAGATTCAGTAAGACAGATGAAGACTTGCTCTTATGAATTTTAAATCTGGATATTGGGGTTTTGTGGAAGAGATACAGATAGTAAATTTATTAATGCACTTTTACTTATGAAAGAAAGTGAGCCGAAATGCTGGGTACCAATCAAGCTTTATTAAAGGAAAGGAATCTGCTGGGCTGCACTCAAAATGAAGAGCAGCAACCAGTGTCAGGGTGGGAGGGCTTATATAGGTTGTAAGGAAGGCTGATGTAATCAGGGAGGGGTTTGGTGCTGGTGTGGAGGAGTTTCTATTTCTCAGAAACCACGAGGTTTCTTGAAAGGGAAAGGCTGGTGGCCATTTTTTGCTGTGTGTGTGTAAAATGGCACTGGTCATGTCCAAGGTGGCGCTGGTCACATCTGAGATCCATCAATTTATGATAATCATAACTTTTTGTAAAGAATATAATGCAACAGGAAATGACAAAGAGTAGATCAGATGCGTATCTATTTTAATTTGATATTGAGACAAGAACAGCAGGAAGTAGAGAATAACAGAGAGACCTTGGATTATGCAAATTTTTATCTTTTAGTCAAGGGAGAGCTTGATGTGTTCAAGAGATTGAATGTGGACCATATGAGTCAGGAACTCAGAAACTGGGAAGGGGTAACAGATGAAGCTGAACAAAAGGCCTTTCAGAATGGAGACATGGTTACATTTTCTTCTAAGTGCAGTGGGAACCCATTTGAGGGCTTAAGAGAGAAAATATTATTATTTAGTTTGTATGATAAAAAGATAACTCTGAAACATTTATAGAATTATGGGTTGAGATTTAGTTGCCTAAATAGAAAGTGTACTGTTTTAAATTAGGACGATGGCCCCAGAGACTACAGAATATCAATAAATAGGATAATTATTTTGGAAATGAGGTCAAAATAGAAGCTTGAGAGGGTGTGGAAAGTGAAGCATAGAAAAGGAATTAATTTTATGTTAAATTTTTGCTAAGATAACTGAGAGATTATTGGTTTCATTGATTGAAACAGAAAATGTGGGAAATGGCAACATTTTTTAATAAATAGTAGAAAAAACAGTGTTTCTGTTTGATTATGGCTATTTTGAGAAGTCTATTAAATGCCTAATTGAAGCTCACTCAGTGGAAAAATCAGAGTTGTAGAGGGTATAGTTACAGTTATTGGGACTGATGTAATTGGATGAGATTATCTATAGAAAAGATGTAGATGTAGATGGAAAATAGTGTTTCAAATTACAAAGGTTCTATGAGAAAGGACATTTCAAAACATAGGCTTCTTGTAGTTTGAATAGTACTAGCAAAATGAGATGGTCTGGAGTGAAAAGTGAAGTTTTGGTTTCTTCAAGGAAAAGTGAAACTGCATGTAATTCCAGTGTTATAGCAATCCCTATCTATAAACAGTTTACATATGTATCTCATTATATTTACATAATTTTTCCTCTTAATCTAAAGATTTTTATATAAATAGGTGGTTACAGAAAGTACAAGTAATAACACCCATGGAGTATCAAAGTTTAAAAAAAAAATCCAGAAAATCAAGGTTGAATGGCAGTCCTGGCAATAACTACTATGGATATATCTATATGATGAGTTAAGTAGAGAGGCTAATACTTTATTACTAGACTGACTGGGGAAGGTGTTGTGGAGAAGGAGGAACTTGATATAGACAAACCCCCTTAGCCACCCCCTTAGCATACCTAACATTTGGATAGGCACTGAACCTTGAGAGGAGATTTCAAGTGGCAGAAACAATGCCAGTAATGCAAACAAGTACAGGTTTGTTTAGAGAATAGAACTACAAGTGTAAAAGTAAAAGTTCTATGAATGAATTTTATAGTAAAAGATAAAAGCTCATCCGTCTTGTCAATATTAATGATCAGACAGCACATGGTCTGAACATTCTCATTAACAATAGTGCTTGACACAATATTTTCAAGGGACATTTGCTCTTTTTAAAATTTATTTTCCCCTAAAGAAATGTGTTTACATCATTCTATCAGTCAGCATTTTCCAAAGAAAAAGAACCACCAATAGGATATTGAGAGAGAGAGAGAGAGAGAGAGCGATTTTAAAGAATTCGATCACTTCTCATGTGATTGTTGGGGCCATCAAGTCAAAAATCTGTAGTGAGGCCAAGAGCAGGCTAGAAAGTCATGAATGTTGAGGCTGCAGTCACAAGAGCAAAATTTCTTTTTCTTTAAGAAACCTTAGTTTTTGCTCTTAAGACCTTTAAATAATTAAGTGAGATTCACACATATTCACACGTATTATGAAGAATAATTTTCTTTAAAGTCAGCTGATTTGGATGTTAACTCCATCTACAAAATATCTTCATGGGAAACTTATATTAGTGTTTGATTAAATAATTTCATATTATAGTCTACTCAGGATGACACATAAAATTTGCCATCAGAGTCTATCCTTTGTCAACTCAGCATCAGCACACGTTTTCTTAAACCATACTAAAGCTCCAAATAAAGACAGAAACAGAGCACTATTTTCACCTAACATGACAGAATTCCTTATACAATGGAAAATGCACTTGTTCATTTCCCAAAAGAAGATGTAAAGTCCTTGGGTGATGATCATCCTTCTCCTTGATATCCTGTAACTTAACCACTGTCATGTACAGTTAACTATTATTAATGTATTTTATGTTATATAATAAAGGAATAAGTAAGGGAGGAAAACAAAAATTTTTATGTACACATATTCATAGTGAAATAAGGAATAAATATTTATAAAAATTGCAGTCTTCATTTCTGCAACTTGTCACATGCTTACAGGTGGTGCTACATTTTTCCGCTACCCATTTTGTATTTCTGTTGCCCTCAGTAAGCACCTCAGCTGTTCTTGGTTCTTCAACTAATGAAGTGACTAAAACATTCATTTCTGAATGGTCTGGGGTATTAGTATTCCTGCTGCCTGAACTGAGTTGTTATAGTTTATCGGTGACTTTAATCATAGGGCATGGTAAGGCTAAGAGATGCCTTGCAGTATTTTCTGTATTCTGGGTATACTAGTTCTTATCTCTAAATTTGCTGTGCAGTAGCAATCAAATTTCCTCTTGGTAATTAGGATCAATCACCTGAGCCAGAACAGTAACTTCCTTTTTGACTGTTGATTCAGAAGCATGAGGAGCCCAAAGTGGCTGGTAGTAGTTCTAACTCTCAGATCAGTGAAATGAGTATTCTGTCTTCTCGTGGAAGTATCCTCTCTTTGGAACTAAGACCTCTGGAAGAATGAGTAAAGCCTAATGTCATGGGAACAGGAAGCACAGATTTTGCTGGTGGATTACTAGGAGCAATAGTGAATGGTGCCACTTCAATTTCTACCTCCTGATTTCTGAACTCAGAAACCTTAGCTGCAGAAGAAATGTCACCACAGAGGTTGTATTGATTTAAAGCATATATGAACCTTGGTGAATATTGTCCCAGCCCTGTCAGGTATTGCTGCTGAGCTAGTGCTCTAATAAGTCTTCAAAAAAACCATTTTACTATTCTTCCAAGCCAGCTGCTCCAGGATGATGGGTAGCACGGTATTACCATTTAAATCCATAAATATTCAGTCATAGCCACATTTAATTTGCCATCAGGCGAGTTCTTTCATGAGAATCAAGCTGTACAGAACATAATAATGGTGGACAAGTCATTCTGTAAGTGCATGAATGGTAGTTTTGGCAAATTCATTGTGTACAGGGATGAAAAATTCATATCTAGAGGAAGTGTGCAGTCCAGTAAGAACAAAATGTTGCTACTCCATGATGGAAGTTGTTCAGTGTAACCAAACTTCCTCCAGTGGAATCTGATCTCCCTGGGAAATGGTGCCATATTGGGAAATTGGTTTTGGTTTCTGCTGCTGGAGGATTGTGCACTCAGCCATGTCATGAAATTCCATATTGCTGAGTACATGCCTAACCTCTATCCCTACCACAATAGTTACTTTGTTCATGAGCCCATTGGGCAATGAGAGGGGTGGCTGGGGAAAGAGACATAATGGCATCCACAGAAGGGTTTATCCTAACTCATGTGATTATTGAAATCCTCCTCTGCTAGAAACACCCTTCAGTGAATATTTACATGGACCACAATTATGTCCATATGTTGCTGATTTGAAATGATTTATGCATGTATCTCTTCCCCAGATGGTTTTGTCTCTAATATTTCAAACACATTCTTTCCAAGTCCCTGACCATGTAGTCAAACCATTGATCACAGTTTATAAGTTGGTATACAATTGTGCATCTGGTTATTTCTCTTTCCAAGCAAAATGAACAACCAAGTGCTTTGCTCACAATTTTGCCTGTTAGAATTTTCTTTCACAATTGTCCTTCAGGGATGTCCCAGAGATGGGCTGTAATGCTGCAGCTCTCCACTTTCAGGTAGTGTTTGCATGTCAGGCAGAGTCATCTGTAAATCAGGCCCAAATTTTTTCTTCCTCAGTCAGCTGACCATAGGGGATACACATAAGGCTGATGGTCTGTTCCAAAAGAGAGGTGATGAAACATGAGTGGGGACCATGAGCATTTAGACCATTTCCTCATGTAAATTGCTAGTGCCTTCCGGACTTGCTCGAGACTGATCTTGTATATACCACTTTCCTTTTGGTAATGGAATGTTGTTACACATGCTTGTCTCAATGGCTTGGTGTCTTCCGGACTTGCTCGAGACTGATCTTGTATATACCACTTTCCTTTTGGTAATGGAATGTTGTTACACATGCTTGTCTCAATGGCTTGGTGTTTTCTGAAGCACCAGGACATATGATAAGTTGGTGGCCCATGATTAGACATTTAGTATCTACTAAGATTCAGGAGCAAGCCAAATGCTGTTTCTCAAAAGGACAGTAGTTATTCCTAGAAAATGGCATGTCTATTTCAAAATCTAAATTGTCTGTGCTTTGATTCAACAATATGGGCCTGTGAAAGACTCAGAAGAGCACCCCTATCTGCCACTGACACTTCAAAAACCAGTAGACCTGTTGGATCATATGACCTAAGAGTAAAAGCTGCTTGCATGGCTACCTGGATCTTATCCAATGTTTTCTTTTTTTTCTGGGTGAGATGGAGAACAGAGAGAGAGAGACCTGAGCCAGGTGCCATTTTAGCCAAAAGCTTTATTCCACTAGCGTGGGGGGAGACTGAGCCAGATCAGTTCTCTGGAACCAAGGAAAGTAGGAGGTTTATAAGCCTTTTACGGAGGGTTCTGACAGAGTAATAGGCAATTTCGAAATCAGTGCTATGCAAGGTGACACAGCCTTTGTGATCTGATAACACCTGGTCAGTTAGGGCAAAGGCTCTTGATTAGCCACTATCTCAGTACAAAGCATTCCAGACAGAAGCCTGCTAAACTCAGCCCACAAGATTTTCCTTTGATGAAAATGGTAATGTTTACCCCCTCCCAGGAGAAGAATCTCAGTTCCCAGAGAAGAAAGGGAAAGAGAGAGGAAAGGTGGAAAGCCATTCAACATGGCTGTGCTGGAGCTAAGCCAGCCATAAGACCCAATACTGATCACCTCTTAAGTCTCTACTGAGATTGATGGACCACAGGACACTTTGAGTCTCCTGAAATCCATGTGAGTTTAGAGCCAGTGTTTGATAACTCCCCCAAAAGGCTTATTATATTTTTTTCCTCAATGCACAGTCACTGTGGTAAAATTTAATAGGACCCTTTGGAAAAGCCTGAGGAAAAGATTAACAGTGTAAATTTTGGGCATTGTGATGTAGTTCTTTCTTAAGGGAATCTTAGACTCCCCTTCATTCAAGGGGTTCAGAGTCTGCAAACTGGCTCAAGTTTAGAAATTGAATAAGAAGACGAGGCTTTCTGTTTTTGTGATTTAAGTCAGACTAGTGATATCTTGAACTAGAGCTCTTCCACTTATACAGATCAAGTAAGATTTTAGTAGATTTCCCATCTATTTCTCTTTGAGTCATATCATGATTAATTAATGTTATAGGTTTCTGCAAGTAAGACTATTCTGATTAATATTTTGGCTCTGATCATAATATGGTAACCATCTTGGCCTTATTTTTGGTGATTGTCACCAATTTGCCTCATCACTCCAGGATCCAATTGTTGCCATCATATTTAAGGACCTCAATTTAGTGCCAGGAGTTCCTACTATCATTTCTGACCCACACAGAAGTACAAACAGAGCTCTTCAAGAATGCTGGAGGTATTATCATAAATTTATTTATGTTGGAGGTTCTATCATAAATTTATTTCTCACAATTTTAGTGAAAGTTGTGTCCTCTGGACTTTGCTGAGGTGCATGAGCATGTCATACATAAAAATTTCACTCTAACATTTCAATTTCCCTAAGCTTTTTGATATCTTCTTCTACAGTACACCAAAGCAGATCTGGCAATGCAGTTAAATGCAGTTTAGAATAACTTTTTTTCTATGTCCCAGCCAACCAACCGAACAAACCTTTAGGGCCCTTCCTAACCAATTGAGCTACAGATTGAATCCCGAATCTCTGCTTAGTGGTCCCATATGAATAAACTTGGCTTGGTCCAATGTAATGTTACTTCTACTATTACATCACACTTTTAATTTCTATTCCCACGTATATTCCACAGATAACTGTCTATAAAAAGTAGAAACATTATGAAGATTTTTGGATTATGTGCTTCTTATCATGGGTCACTCTTTGTACTTCACCTTTTGGTGACTTGAGTTTGTGATCTGAGCCTAGTCATAGGTTTAAAAGCAAAGAAAAGTGATGCGGTTAGGTCCTGAGGAAAATCAGCAGGTCTTCCTGGGCAACTACCTTAGGAGAGGCCATTGCAGATTCTTCAGACAAAGGAGGGTTATCCAACTCCAACAGCGGTGAAGGACTGCTTGTGCTGGAAAAAATCTCAGCAGAAATTAGGGGTTCAATGTTCCCAACTTCCACAGGATCTTCTCCTGTCCCATTTCAGTTTTCAGAATCCCTTTTTTTCCCAGTCAATGCTGCCACTTAAACAGAAGATACCCTTCATGGTTGGGAATTCAGTTTATATTACAATTCTGCCATTTGTAAGATCTGGTAATTTAGCCATTTGTGTGATTTGGACTTGGTCTTCAGAAACCTCAGCTCTACGGCTACAGGAGATAAGGGTTCATCTGACGGGAAATAAAGAAATGTTCAGGTCATATATGTCAAGCTGGAGCTGGGAATTTAAATAACTGCATTTATTACTTTCTTTTCCCACTTTGTCCAGCACAGTTATGAGCAACCAGCCAATCTCATTATACCAGTTAGTTTGACAAAAGTTTTGTAAGGTATCAAATATATGGTCACCCAGACCTTACCTTTTATAAGTATTTGATAAGGAGTATTCAATAATGATATTTTGTCTATCTCTATTGCCACATTACACCATGGACTTTCTTTGCCCTCTTTACCACTGCAAACAGAGTCACTAATGCCTTGAAATCAAATCAGATTAGAGAACCAATTCCAGATACCCAGGAACTAATTCACAAAACTCATCTTTAAGATTCTGTTCTTCTAGAATCACTTTCAGTATCAACATCTCTATTATTCAGGATTACCCAGGAAGAAAACAACTAATAGGTCATATGTGTATATACATATAATATATACATACACACACACACACACATATATATGAACACGCATGTGTGTATTTATAGATGAATGTATGCTTATACTTTTATTTTTGACAAAATATACATTTAGCCTTATTGTCAAAGACACTGTACAAACCACAGTAAAAACATTAGGCATGTACTCTGACCTCTAAGTGCTTGCATAAGGGTGAAAAAAGAGCTAATCAGATTATTACATAAAGTGTGTCAGTTTATATTACTAAGGAACAGTATACTGTAAGAGCTCAGAGAAGGGTTATATGAGCATAAAACATACCAAAAATGTCAGAATTATAAGATATAATAAAAATGATCCCTGCTTTTCCTAGACCATACAACAACTTTCACCTAAGGATATTCTTATTCTGGTTGTTCTGTCATCTTTGAAACTGCTTCTCCTAAATCATTCCCTTAGCTCATGCAGTTCTCTGCTCAGATAAGCAGATTATTACATAAAGTGTGTCAGTTTATATTACTAAGGAATAGTATATTGTAAGAGCTCAGAGAAGGGTTATATGAGTATAAAACAGACCAAAAATGTCAGAATTATAAGATATAATAAAAATGATCCCTGCTTTTCCTAGACCATACAACAACTTTCACCTAAGGACATTCTTATTCTGGTTGTTCTATCATCTTTGAAACTGCTTCTCCTAAATCATTCCCTTAGCTCATGCAGTTCTCTGCTCAGATATCCATATCATCAGACTGGTTTGCCACTCTATCTTGACATGATGCTTTATTCACCTTATTCTAATTTATTTTTGTTCATAGCACCTGATGTCACTTACTTCTTAGTATGCTTTTGTGTGAGACCCAGGAGAGCATGAACTCTATCTGTATTGTTCACCAATGTACTTATTGTTAATGTTTGTAATAAATCTTGACACAGTGTCAAAACAATTTTGTTAAACAAATATATTTCAAGATTTTATGTATAATTATAAATTAACCTGAGGTGGGAAAGGGAGAAGTGAACTGAAGTTAATTTTAGAAATACAAGAAACTGGAGCTGATAGCCAGACATTTAAAAAAAATGTGGCACGTTTAAGCAACTGAATGATGTTGACTGGCTGGAGTACTAAATATGAACCAGGGGATGGGGCTGACAGGGGCAAGATGAAAGACTGAAATCATAATTTCATATTAGATCAAGCAGCACCTGATTAGGTATTAGATCAGGCAAAATGAATTGGAAGTAAAATAATTGTGACAGATAGGCCACTTAGGGGGATGTGGTGGCAATCCTGATGAGAGATTATTGTAGTTTACATTCAGGGATGTGTGGTAATGTGGAAATCGTACATATCACAACAGTGCTTAGGAAAAATAATTACATACCTTTTAATAAATTTGATATGGATGTAAGGAAGAGAACCAGACCAGGAAAAAATTATTTATTTTTTTTAAACTTGATGTTGCACACAGGACAAGAAATAGAGCAGGTAGTGCGAGTTGTGAGTGATGATAGGAATATTGGTCTTTTTGAGTTTCAGGTGCCTGTGGAATATATAATCAGATATATCCAATACGGAATTTGCTACAGGGGTCTGAAGATTGGAAGAAACCTAGGAACAAGAGATAGACATTTAAAAGCCTATGTATAAAAGCCTATGTGTAATGTCATAGAATTAGATGAGATGAATGAGTGAACGTGTGGAATAAAATGGATTTGGAGACCCTAGAGTTAATAAAGGCTTCACTCTATGGGTAGAAAATTGATCTTGTGATAGAATGAAGAATAGCACCTATGTCATTGGAACTGAGAATTTTTTACATGGTGGTTTTATTTATTTTTTCTTATTTTAAAACTATTCTATATAGTTACGTGATATATTCTAGCCTCACTCATCAAACTTTCTCTTTTGTCATAATACATACCTATATAAGTATATAAACACACATATATGTGTATATATGTGAATATGTATGTATAATTCATTGTTGTTTAATGTAGACTTCTTATTATTGAAATTATGTGACTCAGAACCAGCATATTTTATTATTTGTGTCTTGATTTGGCTTCTACCAGATCCAGATCAAGAGAAAAGAATATGAGTGGAAGTAATTTATTTGGCAAGGGACATCAGTATGGGAATGGAGAAATTAATAAGGAGAGGATGTACAGTTAATAATGGATGCACTACTCACCCATTTACCATTATGAGTGTCTGGAAATTAATTTCAAGAGGAAATCTGGAAAATTGTGTAAAATAAAAACTCCCATTGGTCCTTATGAGGGATGGTTTGGGAGGTGTTAATTTCTTAACAGTAGCACTGTTTTGCAGTGTGTGTGGACAGAGGACATGAGGCTTTGGAGAATGTCTGCAAGCAAAGAGGTGCTGATCTGAAAGAGTATGAGCAAGAGATAAGGCCTGAGTGGGCGGGCCACTGAAGACATCTTACAGATTGTTTCAAACACTTCCAGTATTTTTATTTTTTAATTCACAGATAAAACATTTCTATTAGCATATTGCAACTTTTTTTGCATAATTAATTCAATTTTTTCAAAATTAACTTTTTTATAAAGAACAATTTTATGTTTTGCTTATTATCTTCAAGTATCCAAGACTGACTATTACATACAAGAATTGTTATTTTTTTTTATACCTAACCCAAACACTCTTCAGAATGTGTATTGACCTTTAAAATATAGTTTCAATATTGATGAAGTACTTTTAATGCCAAATCTTAGGCTAATTATTCTAAAGAGTAGTCATTTTACAGCAATAACCATACTTGAGTGACTTTTCTATGTTGATGCATATTTAAATTTCCTTATGCTTGAAATTGCTTTGATGAGGTCAAAATGACTGAAGTGAAATAGAATTTAGAATAAAATTAGTTTCCATAGTTGCATAATTTTAGAGTTTGCTCCAGTAGTCTACTTCTCTACCCTTCTAATATTTTCTATAAATGTGACTAATAATAAATACAGTTATTGAATGTGTTTTCAACTAATTACATATAAGAGATCTCATACTATATTTTTATATTTAAATAATGCTGCTTTGTTGGTTTATTAGATATATATGTAGCATAAAATATTTAGTTCATATTTCCTATAAAACATCCATTTAGTTCATGTTTCCCATAAAGCATCCCATCATCACATGGTTTGTTTAGTTCATTTTTGTTATATCGTATTTGATCTAACTTGTATATAAAATAAAATCAATGGTGGATAAAATATTAAAACAAGCCTTTTAGAAATATTATTATAACAAGTTTTTCATCTACAGTATATGTGGACATTGATCATTTTATATTTTATACCCTTTAAAGTATATTTCTATTTCGGAATAGTGTCAAACATAACACTAAAAAAGAAACACCTCCTAAAATATGGAGATATTTGTACATTTATTATTTTACCGAACGTAGTATAAAATTTTAGAAAACATTTATTTTAATGGAAATCAAAAATTTACAATTTATTTAGCTACCAGGTATAAAGATAATTACCTTTAAATTATTTGTCTTTGGAATATTTAGAGCTACATGAATCATTTAAAAAAGAAAAAAAGAAGTAGTAATTTAAATTTATAAAATTTTTTGCATACTCCCAAAACTTTGCTGAGGGATCATATAAAAAAGAAATTTAATAGCTTTATTGAGGTGCATAAAGAAAACCACACTGTGCATATATGATGCATAACAATTGGGCATATGAATGAGTGTGGACATATGAACACACGTGTGAGGTCATCATCACAATCAAGGTAATAAGCTTACTCATCACCTCCAAAAGTTTCCTCATTTACCTTCTTTTTTTTTCGTTTAATTTTTGTGTTTGTTTGTGTGTTTGTTTTGTGGTAAGAACACTTACTATGAGACCTAAACTCTTACATTTTTTAAATGCCAAGTACAGTATTGTTAACCTTAGGCAATGCTGTGGATTGAATGGTCCCTTCAAACTCACTGAAGCTTAAATTATCTCCCCCAAAGTCCCAGGTATTGGAAACGTGGCCCATACTGTGACTGTTGGGAGTGTGGGAAATCCTGTTATGGTATTGAAAGGGGGAGCCTTGAAGAGGCGATTAAATTGTAGGACCATTCCGTAGTGAGTGGATTAACTATGGTGGGCAGGGGTATGATTTTGAGGACTTTAAAAAATAGAGCACATGCGAGTCTTTCTCTCTGCTCCACCATTCTCTCAATGTGACACCTTGCGTTGCTGTAGAGGCACCTAACCAGATGTGCTCCCTACACTGTGGACTTCCCAGCCTCTGAAACTGTAAGCACTAAAGTTTGTTTTCTTTAAAAATCACCCAATATCAGATATTTATAAAAAACAGAAATGGACTAATACAGACAATATGTTGTACCACAGATCTTTAGAACTTCTTCATCTAGCATAATTGAAACCTTATAACCACTGAACAAGAACTTTTCATTTTCTCCTGCCCCTAGTCCCTGGCAACCAGCATTCTGTTATCTACTTTTATGAGCTTGATTATTTTAGACATCACATGTAATTGGAATCCTATAGCATTTATTCTTTGGTGACTGGCTTATTTCACTTTTCTTAATATCCTCCAGGTTCATCCATGTTGTCACATTTGGTAGAATTTCTTTCTTTTTGTAAGGCTGAATAATATTTCCTTATATGCATATACCACATTTTCTTTATCCATTCATTCACCGATGCACACCTACTTTGTTTCCATATCTTGACTATTGTGAATAATGCTGCAATATGGAGCATTATGAATATGCAGCTGCAGATACCTCATTGAGATCCTGCTTTCAATTTTTTTTTATATATACCCCAAATTGCTGGGTCATATAGTTGCTCTGTTTTTAATTTTCTATGGTATGTTCATGCTGTTTTCCATTGTGGCTGAATAATTTTACATTTCTATCAACAATGTGCAAAGATTCTGATTTCTCCATATCCTTACCAACATTTGTTGCCTTTTTTCTTTTTTTGGAATAGCCATTTTAATAGCTGTGAGGTGATTTTGTATGTCTTTTTTGGAGAAACTTCTGTTCAAGTTCTTTGACCGTTTTTTAACTGGTTATTTTTTTAAGTTGATTATACATCTTCATGAGGCAAAGAGCTGACTGTCAGCACCTGTGCTGAATATCTGGTGAGCAGATCAATACTATGATCACACGCACCACCTCAAACTGCAGTTATTCCCCTTGTACCCAAGCCAACCTCTCCCCAATACCCCCCTCCCTTTTTCTCCCTCTGGAAACCCTAGGTCTGTTCTCTCCTTCTGCAAGTCCAATACACCACTGTGGTCTTTCTTTCCTTCCTTCTTTCTCTCTTAGCTCCCAATTATGAGTGAGGACATGCAGTATTTTTCCCTCTGTGCAAGGCTTATTTCACAACATAATTTTCTCCAAACTCATCAATGTTGCTGTGAATGGCAGAATTTTATTATTTTTATGGCTAAGTAGTATTCCATTGTGTGTATATTGCATGTGTGCGTGTTTGTGTGTGTGTGTGTGTGTGTGTGTGTGTGTGTATGTATCACATTATCCTTATCCAGACATCTATTGAAGGAAACTTAGGTTCTAATCTATATCTTGGCTATTGTAAATAGAGACATGTATCACATTATCCTTATCCAGACATCTATTGAAGGAAACTTAGGTTCTAATCTATATCTTGGCTATTGTAAATAGAGACGTGATGAATGGGAGTGCAGGTATTTCTTCGACATGATGATTTCCATAATCATACAACATGATGATTGCTGGATTGTGTGGTAGATCTATCTGTAGTTGTTATAGAAACTTCCATACTGTTTTCAATAGTGGCTATACTAATTTACAGTCACGCCAACAGTAGAAGAGGTCCTCTTTCTCCACATCCTCACCAACATTTGTTATTCTCAGTCTTTTTGACTATAGCCCATCTACCTGGGGTGAGATGATAACTCAATATGGTTGTAATTTGCATTTCCCTGATGATTAGTTATGTTAAGCATTTTTGACATATTTGTCTATTTGTATGTCTATCTATGAAAAATGTCTATTTAGCTTCTTTGCCCATTTTTTAACTGTGTTATTTTTATTTATTGATTTTTTCTGTGTAGTAGTTCTAGTTTCTTGTATAATTTGGATATTAACCCCTTGTCAGATATATAGTTTTCAAATATTTTCTCCCATTCTTTAGGCTGTCAGGTCTTAGAGCTGATAAACAGTTTCAGTAATTTTGCAGGATAGAAAATCAACACCCCCAAATCAGTAGCATTTTTATTTTCCAATTATGAACTAGAAAAAAAACAAATCAAGAAAGAAAGCCCATTTATAATAGTCACTGAAAAAAATACAATACCTAGGAAATAATTTAACTAAAAAGGTGAAAGATCTCTACAATGAGAACTACAAATCACTACTGAAAGAAACTGAAGAAGAGGAAAGACATTCTATGGTCTTGGATGGGAAGAATCAACATTGTGAAAATGTTCATATTACCCAAATAAATCTACAGATTCAATGCAATCCCCATTAAATTACCAATTACATTCTTCACAGAAACAGAGAAAAACAATCTTAACATTCATATGTAACAACAAAAGACCCTGAATAGCTAAAGTAATGCTGAGAAAAAAAAAAAAAAAAGACAGAGGCATAACATACCTGACTTCAAATTATACTACAAAGCTGTAGTAACCCCAACAGCTTGGTACTGGCATAAAAATAGACACTCAGACCAATGGAAAAGAATAGAGAAACCAGAAATCAACCCACATACTTACAGCCAACTGACCTTTGATAAAGTCAACAAGAATATACATTGAAGAAACATACATTGAACATACAATGAACATACAAGAATATACATTACCTCTTTAATAAATTCAATAAATGGTGCTGGGAAAATTGGACATCCATATGCAGATGAAAGAAATTATACCTGCACCTCTTGCCATGCGCCAAAATCAACTCAAATGCATTAAAGAATTAAGTATAAGACCTGAAACTATAAATCTTCTAAAGGAAAACATTGGGGAAACTCTTCAGGAAGTAGGGCTGGGCAAAGACTTTATGAATAAGACCCCAAGAGCACAAGTAACAAAAGAAAAATAATAAAGAAATGGGAGTATATCAAACTAAGAGTCTTCTTCATAGACAGTGAAGGAAACAACAAAGAGGTTGTTTTTCTTTTTCTTTTTTTACTGTTTAGTTGTAGGAGCACCTTACATATAATCCCTTTTCAAAAATATGGTTGGAAAATATTTTCTCCCATTCAGCACATTGGATTTTATATCCTTCTTTGCTCTACAGAAACTTTATAGTTTATCATAGTACCATATGTCTAATTTTGCTGTTGTTTCTTATGCTTTTGGTTTCATATCTATGAAGTCAATGCTAAGAACACTGTTAGGAAGGTTTTCCTCTATCTTCTGTGAGTTTTACAATGCCAAATTTTATTTTTAAGTCTTTAGTTCATTTTGAGTCAATTTTTGTGTATGGTTTAAGGTAAGCTTCCAATTTCATTTTTTGGAAGTGGATATCCAGTTTTCCTAACACCATTTATTAAAGCAACTATCATTTCCCTGTTGGGTATTCATGATAACTTAGTCAAAGAACAGTTGGGTTTGTTACTTTGCTCTCTATTCTGTTTCATTGATCTGTATGTCCGTCTTTATGACAATCCCATACTTTTAATTCCTGTATCTTTATTATATTTTGAAATTAGGAAATGTTATGTCTCTGGATTTGTTCTTCTTTCCCAAAATTGCTTTAGTTATTTGGGTTCTTTTGTGATTCTATATGAATTTTAGGATTTTTAAAAAATGTATGTATGTCACCTCTCCCATGGAGTGATGGAGATGCAAAGGGTTACTCAAACCCCATTTCTTCTGTGCATTGAGAAGCCGTAAAGGGGTTAATTTCCAGGAACCCTCAAAAGAGAGGCATTCCTCCTTGGAAAATTAACCCTGAACTCTGGTCTTCTCTCCATATTTATTCTTTAGGCAGGCAAGTTACAGAGAAGGAACATAGGTGGTTACAAAAGAACAGTAAGATAATTGTTGTGGCAACAGCCATTACGTTTGGCTGCACCAAGGACATCTGCCCTTGGAGCCAGCAATTTTGCTGTGTTACAATTCTTTATCTACAACAGAGACTTTAGCCTGTGGAAAGTTTTTTTGTCTTTTGCAAGCTTAACATTTCTATGTGTAATTTTAAAACTTAGGCTATACCCAAAACTGCAGGGCTTTGGAAGCTAGGCCCTGTGAAATACATTTTCTTTATTAATGTTAGTATACTCCATACATGTAATAAAAAAAACCATTGAGATTCTGACAGTAATAGCATTGAATCTGTAGATGGCTTTGTGTACTATGCACATTTTATGAGTATTAAGTCTTCCAATCCATGAACAATCATATTCTTCCATTTATTTGAGTCTTCTTCCACTTCTTATCAGTGTTTTGTAATTGTCAGTGTACTAGTCTTTTCCCTCTTTAGTTAAAATTATTTCTAAGTAATTTTTTTTTGGTTATTATATGCATAATTCTGAACCATGCAATAACAAGTACAGAGATTGAAACAGTAATCAAAAACATCTCAGCAAAGAAAAATCCAGAACTGGATGGCTTGACTGGTGAATTCTTCCAAATATTTTAAAAGTAATTAGCATAAATTCTAAATGAAGGGGAGAGAACACTTCCAAACTCTTCTTATGAGGCCAGTATTACCCTGATATTGAAGGGAAAACTGTAAGCCAATATTCATGACAAATATAAATACAAGAATTATCAAGAAAATACTAGCAAACAAAGTGCACATACACATTAAAAGGAACACACTCTATGACTAAGTGGGATTTACCCCTAAGATGCAAGGATAGTTTGACAAATGCAAACCATAACAGAATGAAGAACAAAAATCACATGATCATTTCAATCAATGTAGAAAATAAATTTGGCAAAATTAAATAGACTTAAAAGGTAAAAATTCTCAAAATTCTCAAAAAATTTACATCAACATAGTAAAGGCCATATATCACAAGCCCACGGCTATCATCATACTTAACCAAGAAAAACTGGAAACTCTTCCTCTAAGGTTGGCAACAAGGCAATGATGCCCACTGTCACCACTTCTATCCAAAATAGCACTGGATGTCCTAACCAAAGCAATTGGCCAGAAGAGAAATAAAAAACATCTGAATTAAAAAAGAAAAGTAAAGTATCCTTGTTTTCAAATGACAGATCTTATATAGAGAAAATCCGAAAAACTACACACAGAAAAACTGTTAGAACTAATAAATGAAGTAAAGTTTCAGGGTACAAAATCAACATACAAAAATAGTTCCCTTCCTATACAATAACAACAAAGTATCTGAAAAGGAAATTAAGAGACTGTTTCAAAATATTATCACAATGATACTACAAAGTCAATCAGCTATGGAACTGTTAAACTGAATTGTTTAAATGCACTTAAGAATGCATTTGTTAATTAATGTGAAGCTAGGCAATTTTTGCTATGATTACATGATATTACACCAAAATCCAATTGCCTTCTGGTCAGTAAGGCACAATCAAGGAAGGAATTATTGGACTAAGTGAATCTGCCATATATCATTTGATTAGACATCTTTCTTCAGGTTAAGTGTCAGTTAAGTGTTAAATTCAATCTGGGACTCCATTGTAGATTTCTTAAACAGGGTGTTGGTCGTCTGAAAATGTCTTCTGATTTATATCTCTCTGGATTTGATTCATCAGTATTAGCTCTGCAAGTTTGGGTTGGAATAACAAAAAAATTTAAGAAATAACATAATATGGAAAGCTTTCAGAATGTATTAAATAAAATTCTATGTATATTCATAAATCAAAATAATTCAATATCAAATTATATTTAAAATTTGAATGGAATATGAATTTAAAGGTTACCTAAACAGTCTCTTAAATGTTTCTTTAATGATGTATCAGGTATTTTTAAAATTATAACATGAAATGTATTGCTCAAGTCTGCCCTGAGTCTCCTTCTGCTCTTACTACGTCTTGTTCCTTGAGGCTGTGGTGGGCAGCTTCCAATCGCTCCCAGTGATCCTGCCTCTTAGTATTGTGCCCTTGTACAAGCTCCTCCTATTACGTGTGAACTGGACCTAATGACTTGCTTCTAATAGAATATTGAAATTAATGGGATGCCACTTCCAGGATGAGCTTATAAATGATTGTGACCTTTATCTTGCTTGCACTCTTCCTTTCCTGCTGATATTCTCTCTTATTGATCACTTTGATGAAGAAAGCTCCCATGTTGTGAGATGTTATATGGAGAGAAAAATGTGCTAAGAAACTGAGAGATGCTTATAGCCAATATCTCATGAAGAACTAAGAGTCCACTTTAACAGTCAATTCTGCCAACAACCACATGAATGAGATAGGATGTAAATCTTCTCCTATCAAGGCTTAATCAAGATGAACATATATTTGTGAGAGACCCAGAGCCAAAAACATTAGCTAAGCCACTTCAGATTCTTATCCCACAAAAATTGTGAAATAAATATTTTATGGCATTAACTTTTGAGATAGTTTCTTATGCAACAATCCATACCTAATATATGGGCAATGAACTAACTTATTCATCTCCATGGACTTATTTCTCACTAATTTATGTTAAACTAAAATTCAAGTTACTTATTCAACTCTAATGTCTATTGAAATTCACACCCATATTTTAAAATTCTTATTTTATGTTTACACTTGATAACTTTCAGAAACCACAATGAAAATAAAAGCAAAATTGAATGCATCATTTTACCAAAGAATCAGCCTTCGTGGAATGAAACCTTAATCAAACTAGTTTTCCGTGATAGTGTTTCAAATTTAGATATCAATTTTAACTCCTCCCACTCTCTGAGAACCCATCCTCTGATTTAAAAAAAATATTGTTTATTTTATTCTATTTTTAAATACTTCCATAATTCTTTTTTTATAACCACTATTTATACCTGAGTTTAAAATGTTATCAATTTTCAAGTGAATTGCTATACCAGCTGCATGAAGCATAGAAGCATATTCATTTTGGATCTGGCAATGAAAATTATATTTTAAAAATAAACGTTAGCTCATATTTTTTTTTTAAGAATTTTTTTTTCTTAAGATTGTTTAAAGTCCTCTAATTGCTTTTAGGTAAAAGCCAAATCCTTAAAATGGATTTAAAAAATATTATACAAATGCCTTTTTTTTAGCTCTCCTGTATCAAATTTGTATTTGTCTTAGACTTAAGCTCATTGAAGGCAGACACATTTTTCCATATTATCTATTTATTGATCTTCAGACATAGAATGAACAAATGAAGGATTAAATGTAGTCTTTAAAACTGTAGCTCTTTTAATACTAGGACAATGTTAAGAAATACTCTAATCTGTTAAACAGATGGACTTCTAAAGACAGACATGCGAATTTTAGTTCCAACTCTGCAATTAATATTTTTTTTATTTGATCTTCAGCTTGAAATGCCATAGGAAATCACACTGGTTCACTACAATGCAATTTCAATATAATTAAACCTGGTGAGCAAGGAATAACCCTGTCAGAAGCCTTAATAAGACACAGGAACAAGAGCATGGAGAGACAGATAAATGAAGTATAACAAAAAGTGGGTTGGAAACAAAAAAGGACAGAGTAAGAAGTTCTAACATATTCACATTGAGGCTGAAACAATATCTGAGAATCTCAGGCAACTGGCCACAGGTCAAGCTATATAATGATACAATGTAATATCTAATTCCTCCAGGTGACCTCCAAATGACCATATGTATCAGAGGCAAAAATTGCTTTACGAGCTAAAGGTGATGCAGCCACCATGGTTTAGAGAAAATCCTGATGTCTCAATATTCCACTAGCGTTTGCAAACACTATTGCCCGGCTGAGAAAACAATCAGTACTTCACTCACTTGTTTAGCTTTCATGTCTCATTATGCCAAATTCAGGAGTGAAATGAGGTTCTGCCATAGTTTCCTTTACTAACTTTCATGACACATTTTATAGTCAAAAAGGAGCTATGGGTAATGCCAGGTCTTTTTGCTTCTCTTCAATAATTTTCTGTATAAATCCAGCTGGAAGAAATTTTGAGGGATTTGGAAATGTGGATAAGGGCAAAATATTTTTACCCTTCAATTTATCTTCCATTTTTGTCAAAATAATGGTAAATTGTATATAAATAGAGATTAATTTGTCCCCTATACTTTTTACATCTACACTTTTTCTACTAAACCTTTATCAACCAGGTACCTTGAAAAATATAGAATACCATTTAAAAATCATAAATATAGATTACATTAACTTATACGAAAAACCATTGCATCCAAAATATGAAAAAAATTGTGCAGTACCAACTCCTTACTTTAAAATTGGTAATATTTTCTTTAAGTGTATAAATTACTAACCGCATTAATTTTCCACATTGCTTGTTACATTTCTTTAAAAATGTAAGTTATTTTAGAAAATTACCACCTTTCCTAGTTGGAGGAATAAAAACACAGAA
>NW_007738139.1:28605-35162 GCF_000696425.1 Galeopterus variegatus
ACTTACAGTTATTTATTCCTTTTGACTTTAAATATAATATTAAGTTTAAACACTAAGAAAACCAAGAACTGTCTTTGTCTTATGTAGAAGGAACATATCTTAACACAGTAAAGGCTGTGGATGACAAATCTATGGCTAATATCACACTAAACAGGGAAAAGCTAAAGACAAAGAAGCCCACTCTTACTACTCTTATTCAACAGAGTGCTGGAAGTCCTAGTCAGAGCAATTAGGCATGAAAATAAATAAAGAAAATAAATAAAGAGCTTCCAAATTGGAAAGGAGGGTGCCAAATTGTCCCTGTTTGCATACAACATAATTTATATAGAGAGAAACCTAAGGACTCTGACAACAATCACTTTGACCTGATAAATTCAGTAAAGTTGCCAAAGACAAAACTAATGTACAAAAATCAGTAGCATTTCTATATATCAACAACAAACTAGCAGAAAAAAGAATAAGGAAAGCAGTCTCACTTACAATAGAGATACAAACAAACAAACAAACAAAAATACCTAGGAATACATTTAACCAAGAGGATGAAAGATCTCTACAAGGAAATATAAAACACCGATTAAAGAAATTATAGAAGACACAAAATGAAAAGATATTCCACATTCATGGATTGGAAGAATCAATATTGTTAAAATGAACATACTACCCAAAGTGATCTATAGATTCAATGCAATCCCCATTAAATTACCAATTACATTCTTCACAGAAACAGAGAAAAACAATCTTAACATTCATATGTAACAACAAAAGACCCTGAATAGCTAAAGTAATGCTGAGAAAAAAAAAAAAAAAAGACAGAGGCATAACATACCTGACTTCAAATTATACTACAAAGCTGTAGTAACCCCAACAGCTTGGTACTGGCATAAAAATAGACACTCAGACCAATGGAAAAGAATAGAGAAACCAGAAATCAACCCACATACTTACAGCCAACTGACCTTTGATAAAGTCAACAAGAATATACATTGAAGAAACATACATTGAACATACAATGAACATACAAGAATATACATTACCTCTTTAATAAATTCAATAAATGGTGCTGGGAAAATTGGACATCCATATGCAGATGAAAGAAATTATACCTGCACCTCTTGCCATGCGCCAAAATCAACTCAAATGCATTAAAGAATTAAGTATAAGACCTGAAACTATAAATCTTCTAAAGGAAAACATTGGGGAAACTCTTCAGGAAGTAGGGCTGGGCAAAGACTTTATGAATAAGACCCCAAGAGCACAAGTAACAAAAGAAAAATAATAAAGAAATGGGAGTATATCAAACTAAGAGTCTTCTTCATAGACAGTGAAGGAAACAACAAAGAGGTTGTTTTTCTTTTTCTTTTTTTACTGTTTAGTTGTAGGAGCACCTTACATATAATCCCTTTTCAAAAATATGGTTGGAAAATATTTTCTCCCATTCAGCACATTGGATTTTATATCCTTCTTTGCTCTACAGAAACTTTATAGTTTATCATAGTACCATATGTCTAATTTTGCTGTTGTTTCTTATGCTTTTGGTTTCATATCTATGAAGTCAATGCTAAGAACACTGTTAGGAAGGTTTTCCTCTATCTTCTGTGAGTTTTACAATGCCAAATTTTATTTTTAAGTCTTTAGTTCATTTTGAGTCAATTTTTGTGTATGGTTTAAGGTAAGCTTCCAATTTCATTTTTTGGAAGTGGATATCCAGTTTTCCTAACACCATTTATTAAAGCAACTATCATTTCCCTGTTGGGTATTCATGATAACTTAGTCAAAGAACAGTTGGGTTTGTTACTTTGCTCTCTATTCTGTTTCATTGATCTGTATGTCCGTCTTTATGACAATCCCATACTTTTAATTCCTGTATCTTTATTATATTTTGAAATTAGGAAATGTTATGTCTCTGGATTTGTTCTTCTTTCCCAAAATTGCTTTAGTTATTTGGGTTCTTTTGTGATTCTATATGAATTTTAGGATTTTTAAAAAATGTATGTATGTCACCTCTCCCATGGAGTGATGGAGATGCAAAGGGTTACTCAAACCCCATTTCTTCTGTGCATTGAGAAGCCGTAAAGGGGTTAATTTCCAGGAACCCTCAAAAGAGAGGCATTCCTCCTTGGAAAATTAACCCTGAACTCTGGTCTTCTCTCCATATTTATTCTTTAGGCAGGCAAGTTACAGAGAAGGAACATAGGTGGTTACAAAAGAACAGTAAGATAATTGTTGTGGCAACAGCCATTACGTTTGGCTGCACCAAGGACATCTGCCCTTGGAGCCAGCAATTTTGCTGTGTTACAATTCTTTATCTACAACAGAGACTTTAGCCTGTGGAAAGTTTTTTTGTCTTTTGCAAGCTTAACATTTCTATGTGTAATTTTAAAACTTAGGCTATACCCAAAACTGCAGGGCTTTGGAAGCTAGGCCCTGTGAAATACATTTTCTTTATTAATGTTAGTATACTCCATACATGTAATAAAAAAAACCATTGAGATTCTGACAGTAATAGCATTGAATCTGTAGATGGCTTTGTGTACTATGCACATTTTACGAGTATTAAGTCTTCCAATCCATGAACAATCATATTCTTCCATTTATTTGAGTCTTCTTCCACTTCTTATCAGTGTTTTGTAATTGTCAGTGTACTAGTCTTTTCCCTCTTTAGTTAAAATTATTTCTAAGTAATTTTTTTTTGGTTATTATATGCATAATTCTGAACCATGCAATAACAAGTACAGAGATTGAAACAGTAATCAAAAACATCTCAGCAAAGAAAAATCCAGAACTGGATGGCTTGACTGGTGAATTCTTCCAAATATTTTAAAAGTAATTAGCATAAATTCTAAATGAAGGGGAGAGAACACTTCCAAACTCTTCTTATGAGGCCAGTATTACCCTGATATTGAAGGGAAAACTGTAAGCCAATATTCATGACAAATATAAATACAAGAATTATCAAGAAAATACTAGCAAACAAAGTGCACATACACATTAAAAGGAACACACTCTATGACTAAGTGGGATTTACCCCTAAGATGCAAGGATAGTTTGACAAATGCAAACCATAACAGAATGAAGAACAAAAATCACATGATCATTTCAATCAATGTAGAAAATAAATTTGGCAAAATTAAATAGACTTAAAAGGTAAAAATTCTCAAAATTCTCAAAAAATTTACATCAACATAGTAAAGGCCATATATCACAAGCCCACGGCTATCATCATACTTAACCAAGAAAAACTGGAAACTCTTCCTCTAAGGTTGGCAACAAGGCAATGATGCCCACTGTCACCACTTCTATCCAAAATAGCACTGGATGTCCTAACCAAAGCAATTGGCCAGAAGAGAAATAAAAAACATCTGAATTAAAAAAGAAAAGTAAAGTATCCTTGTTTTCAAATGACAGATCTTATATAGAGAAAATCCGAAAAACTACACACAGAAAAACTGTTAGAACTAATAAATGAAGTAAAGTTTCAGGGTACAAAATCAACATACAAAAATAGTTCCCTTCCTATACAATAACAACAAAGTATCTGAAAAGGAAATTAAGAGACTGTTTCAAAATATTATCACAATGATACTACAAAGTCAATCAGCTATGGAACTGTTAAACTGAATTGTTTAAATGCACTTAAGAATGCATTTGTTAATTAATGTGAAGCTAGGCAATTTTTGCTATGATTACATGATATTACACCAAAATCCAATTGCCTTCTGGTCAGTAAGGCACAATCAAGGAAGGAATTATTGGACTAAGTGAATCTGCCATATATCATTTGATTAGACATCTTTCTTCAGGTTAAGTGTCAGTTAAGTGTTAAATTCAATCTGGGACTCCATTGTAGATTTCTTAAACAGGGTGTTGGTCGTCTGAAAATGTCTTCTGATTTATATCTCTCTGGATTTGATTCATCAGTATTAGCTCTGCAAGTTTGGGTTGGAATAACAAAAAAATTTAAGAAATAACATAATATGGAAAGCTTTCAGAATGTATTAAATAAAATTCTATGTATATTCATAAATCAAAATAATTCAATATCAAATTATATTTAAAATTTGAATGGAATATGAATTTAAAGGTTACCTAAACAGTCTCTTAAATGTTTCTTTAATGATGTATCAGGTATTTTTAAAATTATAACATGAAATGTATTGCTCAAGTCTGCCCTGAGTCTCCTTCTGCTCTTACTACGTCTTGTTCCTTGAGGCTGTGGTGGGCAGCTTCCAATCGCTCCCAGTGATCCTGCCTCTTAGTATTGTGCCCTTGTACAAGCTCCTCCTATTACGTGTGAACTGGACCTAATGACTTGCTTCTAATAGAATATTGAAATTAATGGGATGCCACTTCCAGGATGAGCTTATAAATGATTGTGACCTTTATCTTGCTTGCACTCTTCCTTTCCTGCTGATATTCTCTCTTATTGATCACTTTGATGAAGAAAGCTCCCATGTTGTGAGATGTTATATGGAGAGAAAAATGTGCTAAGAAACTGAGAGATGCTTATAGCCAATATCTCATGAAGAACTAAGAGTCCACTTTAACAGTCAATTCTGCCAACAACCACATGAATGAGATAGGATGTAAATCTTCTCCTATCAAGGCTTAATCAAGATGAACATATATTTGTGAGAGACCCAGAGCCAAAAACATTAGCTAAGCCACTTCAGATTCTTATCCCACAAAAATTGTGAAATAAATATTTTATGGCATTAACTTTTGAGATAGTTTCTTATGCAACAATCCATACGTAATATATGGGCAATGAACTAACTTATTTATCTCCATGGACTTATTTCTCACTAATTTATGTTAAACTAAAATTCAAGTTACTTATTCAACTGGCATTAACTTTTGAGATAGTTTCTTATGCAACAATCCATACCTAATATATGGGCAATGAACTAACTTATTCATCTCCATGGACTTATTTCTCACTAATTTATGTTAAACTAAAATTCAAGTTACTTATTCAACTCTAATGTCTATTGAAATTCACACCCATATTTTAAAATTCTTATTTTATGTTTACACTTGATAACTTTCAGAAACCACAATGAAAATAAAAGCAAAATTGAATGCATCATTTTACCAAAGAATCAGCCTTCGTGGAATGAAACCTTAATTAAACTAGTTTTCCGTGATAGTGTTTCAAATTTAGATATCAATTTTAACTCCTCCCACTCTCTGAGAACCCATCCTCTGATTTAAAAAAAATATTGTTTATTTTATTCTATTTTTAAATACTTCCATAATTCTTTTTTTATAACCACTATTTATACCTGAGTTTAAAATGTTATCAATTTTCAAGTGAATTGCTATACCAGCTGCTGAACAAATGAAGGATTAAATGTAGTCTTTAAAACTGTAGCTTTTTAAATACTAGGACAATGTTAAGAAATACTCTAATCTGTTAAACAGATGGACTTCTAAAGACAGACATGCGAATTTTAGTTCCAACTCTGCAATTAATATTTTTTTTATTTGATCTTCAGCTTGAAATTCCATAGGAAATCACACTGGTTCACTACAATAACAATTTCAATATAATTAAACCTGGTGAGCAAGGAATAACCCTGTCAGAAGCCTTAATAAGACACAGGAACAAGAGCATGGAGAGACAGATAAATGAAGTATAACAAAAAGTGGGTTGGAAACAAAAAAGGACAGAGTAAGAAGTTCTAACATATTTACATTGAGGCTGAAACAATATCTGAGAATCTCAGGCAACTGGCCACAGGTCAAGCTATATAATGATACAATGTAATATCTAATTCCTCCAGGTGACCTCCAAATGACCATATGTATCAGAGGCAAAAATTGCTTTACGAGCTAAAGGTGATGCGGCCACCATGGTTTAGAGAAAATCCTGATGTCTCAATATTCCACTAGCGTTTGCAAACACTATTGCCCGGCCGAGAAAACAATCAGTACTTCACTCACTTGTTTAGCTTTCATGTCTCATTATGCCAAATTCAGGAGTGAAATGAGGTTCTGCCATAGTTTCCTTTACTAACTTTCATGACACATTTTATAGTCAAAAAGGAGCTATGGATAATGCCAGGTCTTTTTGCTTCTCTTCAATAATTTTCTGTATAAATCCAGCTGGAAGAAATTTTGAGGGATTTGGAAATGTGGATAAGGGCAAAATATTTTTACCCTTCAATTTATCTTCCATTTTTGTCAAAATAATGGTAAATTGTATATAAATAGAGATTAATTTGTCCCCTATACTTTTTACATCTACACTTTTTCTACTAAACCTTTATCAACCAGGTACCTTGAAAAATATAGAATACCATTTAAAAATCATAAATATAGATTACATTAACTTATACGAAAAACCATTGCATCCAAAATATGAAAAAAATTGTGCAGTACCAACTCCTTACTTTAAAATTGGTAATATTTTCTTTAAGTGTATAAATTACTAACCGCATTAATTTTCCACATTGCTTGTTACATTTCTTTAAAAATGTAAGTTATTTTAGAAAATTACCACCTTTCCTAGTTGGAGGAATAAAAACACAGAAAACGGAAGTATAGAAAACCCAAAT
>NW_007738139.1:36322-46798 GCF_000696425.1 Galeopterus variegatus
AAAAAGCTGCCAGTGTCCTTACTTGCAAGAATTGCTGAAATGTGTGAGAAACTGTAAAAAATTACCTCCCAGTAGTGAAAAATGCCGTTGACTGTGTTGTACAAATGAACGTTGGGAGATCGTGGGGTGGGGGTGGGGCTTGGCCAAAAATCCATCAGTAATTTCAACTGTCAATCTTTGAAATTCTACAATAAACTAATTATTAAATCAATTAATTATTGAACATATAAACTAATTGATTGTTAATTAATTATTAAACATTCTTACTGACCACCTATTTTATTTAATTGCTTTAAATTACCATCCATTATTTTAAAGAATGCATATTTTGTTAAAAATTAACACCATTCAGCACACCGGTGAATTCCATTAATATACTAACATTGTTTACTCATCATTTTATCTTCCAATGTGGATCTGAACTGAAAAAAAGTTTTAAAAATGAGGATAATGAAAAAAGAAGATCTGACACAAAATTTCTCAGAGAATCCAGGCATGTCCAGACAGTAGTGGGTACTCAAAAATGATCATGACTCCTGGGAGTGTGTTTAGTGCGGTTAGGGAGAGAACACTGGGATGAGGTAGGAAAATGTTTAAATCAAGACTCTCAATTTCTAATTGCCTTTAGGTTTGTCCTCATCACTTAAGCAGATCAGTTTCTTAAGAAAATCATTTTCATAAGGCTAATAATTCATTTCAATTGCATTTTAGTTGAACGTACATTTACTATAACTTCACATATGTAATTGAATAAATCATCCACAAAGAGTATTCTCAATATGAAAATTATAAAAAACAATTTCTCCAAGCAAAAGTGATAATGTTCTTATGGTATAATAATTCAGACCTTTGTCACTGGAATAAGATAGTCTTGGATTGAACCCACTACCATTTAATAGATATTAATGTCCTTCTGTGACATTAGACAAGTTGCTTAATTTCCGAGTCTTATTTTGCTTCTTTGTAAAACAGGAATATAATTTGTACTTAATACAAAAATTTCTTGAGTATTAAACTAGTTTATGAATGCAAAACTCACAGTATTATGCTGAAGTGATTATATCCACCTCATAAATAGGAGGCACCACCATGTCAGCATTATTATTATTTTAAAGAGCAGTAGAATAATCTTGGGTTAACTACCTCTCGGGAAAATAAAACAAAAATTATAAAGAAAAATGATACTTACAGATGCTAGGGTGAAACATGAAAAATGATATATGTATTGCACAGATAATTCCATAAACTTGGAGGTAAGGATAATAAGTTTTCTGTGACTAGGAAAGACAAGAACTTGCTACAACTACCTAACTGAAGTCTATTGCAGCAAAAACCAGCCATGAGAGGATTACAGGAAATTGACAATAAGTTATTCTGGGCAAGGGAGTTTCTGAAACATGTGTCAGGGTTAGGATTCTAAAGAAAAAGGAAAATATAAAAAGTAAGGATATGGGTGTTGTCTCAGTTTTCTGTGTGTGTGTGTGTGTGTGTGTACTGCTATAACAGAATACTTGAAACCCAGTAATTTATAAAGGTCAGAGATTTATTTCTTACAATTCTGAAGGTTGAGATGTCCAAGCTCAAGAGCTCCATATCTGGAGAGGGTCCTCTTGCTGGGTGATACTATGACAGAAAGCAGAAGGGCAAGAGAGCTAATGTGTGTGCGTGTGTGTGTGTGTGTTTGTGAAAGAGAGACAGACAGAGAAACAGAGAGACAGAGAGACAGAGAGGGAGAGACAAGAGACGAGATATGGCCAACCTAGGTTTTATAACAAGTTCACTCTCATGATAATTAACCCACTCCTACCACTCACATAATAACTAACCCATTCTGGAAATAACAACATTAATCCACACCTAATGACCTCTTAAAGCTCCCACCTCTCAAAACTGTTGAGCTGGGAATTAACATTTCATCACGCGAAATTTGGGGGAAACATTCAAACCAAAGCAGGTGTTAGTCCCCCAAATAAAAGTAGTCTCTTTGACTGTTATTTATTAGGTCACATCTAATGTTTACACAGTTTCAATGTCCACACTATTTCAGGTTTGATGCAAATTCATAAGATTTATAGTAGAAAAGGCCATGCAAAATAGTATACTCTCTTTCCTATAAACTTTTAAATTTTAGGCAAAGTTTTAGGGGGGTGGATAAAAAAGTTTGTTATGATTGAATGGTCAGAGACTATTATACAGCTTCATGTGTAATATCCACATCACTAAAACTTTGGATTATATCACTAAATGTGGTTTTAANGCTTCATGTGTAATATCCACATCACTAAAACTTTGGATTATATCACTAAATGTGGTTTTAAAGACAAGTAGTATTAATTCTTCATTTTATACATTGAGAAAACCAGACTTAGAAATTATAAACCTTGTATGTGATAACCTTATTTCTAAAAGGGCTCTGTTTTTATATGGTAGTCCCTCCATTACTCCATTGTCACATCTCATAAGAATGCTTAAAATGAAATAGTCAAATACACCATTGTTGGGGGAGTTTTTTGAGAGAATAAACATACAGTAATAAAAAAGAGCCACTATAAGAAACACCACAGATGGAATCAGAGGACCTCATTATAACCACCTTGACAATCAGCTGTATGTATGCTTTATTCACCTCTGTATCTCCACACATACTATCACAGGGCTTTGCCTATCTAGGTGTTCAATAAACTGCCCACTGAATTGATTTGCTATGTTTGAAATTCCAATTAAGTTGTCAACATCGCTTACACTTCTTTATCCAGAACCTCCAGAGGTTCTCAGAATGAAATGACATTGAGCATGATATTGGTGGAAAGGGAAGTTATTTGACTTGCTTTACATTGTTTGTCCTAATATCAGTTCATCTGTATTGTACAAAATCAAGCAAAAGAGCTTTGTATTCCCTGTTACTAGTATTCAGCATAAGTGCTGTCAGAAAAGTAAGTAGAAATGAGTGAAAATAAAATTTGTAAACAATAGTAATTATAATTGTTAGAGTGCTAGAAGAACTCTACAAATGTTCCAATTTTGTAAAGTTTTATTTGATATATTATCTCACTTGTAACCCCTGCTAATATACTGTTGATTGATTGACTCATTTATTGCACAAACACTATAGAGTGCTTTCTCATTAATAGATAGTCAGCTTGGGTACTAGAATTAAATGATTAACAGGAGAGACTTTGTCCTCGGCTGTAAGAAACTGGGAGTCTCATGAGAAAAAACATATTTTTTAAACTTGTGCAAATAAGAATTCATATTAAGATGTATGTTATTAGATTGTAAATAAAACAAGTAGACCTTCCATGGTGTGGAATTTTAAAAAGACTTTCCTGAGAAAGNTTGTATGTGATAACCTTATTTCTAAAAGGGCTCTGTTTTTATATGGTAGTCCCTCCATTACACCATTGTCACATCTCATAAGAATGCTTAAAATGAAATAGTCAAATACACCAATGTTGGGGGAGTTTTTGAGAGAATAAACATACAGTAATACAAAAGAGCCACTATAAGAAACACCACAGATGGAATCAGAGGACCTCATTATAACCACCTTGACAATCAGCTGTATGTATGCTTTATTCACCTCTGTATTTTCACACATACTATCACAGGGCTTTGCCTATCTAGGTGTTCAATAAACTGCCCACTGAATTGATTTGCTATGTTTGAAATTCCAATTAAGTTGTCAACATCGCTTACACTTCTTCATCCAGAACCTCCAGAGGTTCTCAGAATGAAATAACATTGAGCATGATATTGGTGAAAAGGGAAGTTATTTGACTTGCTTTACATTGTTTGTCCTAATATCAGTTCATCTGTATTGTACAAAATCAAGCAAAAGAGCTTTGTATTCCCTGTTACTAGTTCTTCTAGTATACTAGAAGAACTCTACAAATGTTCCAATTTTGTAAAGTTTTATTTGATATATTATCTCACTTGTAACCCCTGCTAATATACTGTTGATTGATTGACTCATTTATCGCACAAACACTATAGAGTGCTTTCTCATTAATAGATAATCAGCTTGGGTACTAGAATTAAATGATTAACAGGAGAGACTTTGTCCTCGGCTTTAAGAAACTGGGAGTCTCATGAGAAAAAACATATTTTTTAAACTTGTGCAAATAAGAATTCATATTAAGATGTATGTTATTAGACTGTAAATAAAACAAGTAGACCTTCCATGGTGTGGAATTTTAAAAAGACTTTCCTGAGAAAGTGATTTTAAGGAGTAAACATGAGGAGAATTAGCCCATGGAAAAAAGAGAAGTAAGAGTGACCAGCAAAGGAAATGTGCAGAAACCTGTATTTGCTGGGAAATAAAAGTAGCTGGCTGTGGAAACTGAGTGAAGTGAGTTTGAAGATGAAGTTCGTAGCCAGTCAATGCATGGTTTTATAGTAAAAAAGAAGGTGCTGTTGTAGTTTTATGCAGAAACGTGCTCTTTCCTGAATCATATTTTAAAATATTGCTCTGATATTTAGTGGTGAGTCACATGAAAGTTTCCAAGAGAGAACAGGGAAGATAAGTTTACATAATACTGCTGAGGTTAAAGTGGAAGAGACTGATGGCTTGCACTAGTGTCATGACACTCTGGATGAATAATATAGATAGATTTGAGAAATAGTTCAAGAGTGTAATCAAAGAATTGATGACTGATTGTAGGGAGGTATAAAGACGGAGAGAAAGGGAGAGAGAGAGAGAGAGAGAGAGAGAGAGAGAATCACTCCCAGATTTCTGGTATGAGTACCTTAACGGAGAGTACTCTTTGCTAAGATTTAGAGTAAGTTTCCCAAGTGTATGTATGAGTGGCAGGGGATGGGCAGGAGAGATTCACAATGTCCCATGAATTAATTCAATAATTCTGTCCTTGCATTTCTGTTGAGAACCAAGGGTCTGATAGTAGGCACATAATTGGATATATAAGAATGGAGTATAGAGAAGCAGATAGGATAGGAGATCTAAAATTGAGCGTTGTTGAAAAAAATAAGTCAAAGCAAGCTCCAGATAATCTGGAAATTTTAAGCAAGGTTTTCTCTATTTCATTTAATAATTTTTGGTTTTAAATATAAGCATGTTAAATTGTTCAAGTTTTCCAATTTCCTTTGACAAATCAATCGGCTAATGTTTATTTAAGCCATACAGTAAATTCAATGTATGACAGAAACCAGAGAGAAGTGAGATGCAAAGATAAAAGAAGTTATTCCCTCTGGTCTAAATTTAGCATTATTCCATTGTGTTGTGCGTGTGTGTGTGTGTGTGTGTGTGTGTGTGTGTGTGTGAATATATCTACATCACTATCTATAATTATCTATCTAATCTACCTCCCTTTCTATCTTACTATCAAGGTATTGATGAATCCTGGTGTGTAGAATATCTGATAAATTCAAACCTTTTAGATTTTTGTATAGAACTCAAGTGAAGGAAATTGAGTGGGCTGATTTCAGCTGCAAAGCCTTAATATTTTCTGTGATATGGCTTATTGCTGTGGAATTGGCTATAGAAAAAAAAAGCATCCAACTTGTTTTTAAAAGCCACTTTTATTCTGTATGCTCTTTTGAGGAAAAAAAAAGGAGGAAAGAGCAATTTAAAACCTTTTAAATGATGCATCTATTGCAATATAATAGGTGGCATCATACTGTTAAGCGTAGCATCAAATCCTATATCAGGTCAGCTATTACCTTTTCATTTAGTTCAAAATGACCTTACCAAATGGACTACCATACTGTGCAAAGTCACATACAGTTATGTAGTTTTAAAAATGCTGTTTATGTACTGTATTTTATCTTTCTTTAATGAAGTGTCAATTGGATACCATTGAGTTAACAAATAAATGTGATTACTACCAAAAATATTCATTAGAATTTATCCTTACATATTCATAAAATAAAGAATATGTTATACATTGTTTTGGATAAATAAGATTCTCATTACCGTGCAATAGTCACCATACTGTGCAAAGTCACATACAGTTATGTAGTTTTAAAAATGCTGTTTATGTACTGTATTTTATCTTTCTTTAATGAAGTGTCAATTGGATACCATTGAGTTAACAAATAAATGTGATTACTACCAAAAATATTCATTAGAATTTATCCTTACATATTCATAAAATAAAGAATATGTTATACATTGTTTTGGATAAATAAGATTCTCATTACCGTGCAATAGTCTCATCGCTTACTTTAATACAAAATGTATTTGTAAATATCATGCCATTTCTGCTTTCTAAACATGACTCTTAAGAAACAGCGTAAAGTTATTTAAATCCTGCAACGTTTCAGGGCCACCATACAGTTCAATCATTATATCTTCTCAGGGAAAGAAAAATAATACAATGTCAGAGGGAAAACGGTTATATATAAGTATCCTTAACAGCAGTGTTTTTCTTTTATTTTGAATACATTTTCTTATCTGAAACAGAGTTCCAGTTCTGAATCCTTTCTATGTGTTTGCTTTAATATCAGTAACTATAGCAACAAGATTTTTAAGTGCTGTATGTAATAGAAATAAATGGAAAATGGGAAGCACAAACCTTAAAAGAAGATATCAGTATCTTACTGAAATTGTGTCACAAAAATAATTTTTAGGGCGGTGCTGTTGCTTATGTAGGTAATATATCTTGTATGTCACAGAGGTTTGTTTTAGTTTTAGTTTTCATTTTTATTTTTTGGAGTTATCTATACTTCTTTACTGGCCTTTATATCTCATTTTATGCTTCTGTGGGACGACTAGCGTTAGTTAAATATGACATCAGATTTGGCATTCAGAATGGTGGTATGAGGAATTCCATGGAACCTTTCCCCAATAGAAAAACTGTAACTGGAGAAAATTATATTTTAAAAAATCACAGAAAATTGCCAAAGCAGCTTAAAGCAAAAGGAGAAACATTTATTTAAGAAAATCTACTAAATCTCAGTCAGAACAAGGAGATACCCTGCACCTGAGCCATGACCAGCTCTCTCCCTCCACTTGGCCCCCGTTCAATGTGAGAAAAGATTCACTGCGGGAAGCTGTGGCAAAGCTCTCTCCACTCAAATCCCAATTGAGGACTATGGAATCTCTCCAGAAGAAGGACCCACCAGTATTTCTCATCACCCCCAATTCCTTGTAGCTGAAGCCAAACTCCAGGCAAATGCAGCTGAGAGGAAGGGGGCTCCCTTCCTCCACAGTGACCCAGTGCAGACACCTGAGGTTCTACCCTAGGTGAGGAAGGGTGAGAATACTTATTCTCAGCTCTTACTCCAGCTTACTCACCCCACTCATTAGAAAGTCCAAGCTGAGAAGACCAGAGGCTACCATCTCTTTCCAGCATCCCACTCATATCCCAAGTATGTTATTATGAGAGAAGTGGACTAGTATCCCCAACCATAGCTTCACAGTAGTGGCTCAGAAATTTTGCCCAGGGCAAAATTTAGGGCATGAGGACAGAGAGCACTACATTTTTCACCAAGTAAATTGACTTTATTTTGAGCAAAGTGCATGGAAGGTTAAGCCTAAGGGTTCTCTCAAAAACAAGAGAGATTTTAACAGTAAGCAATTAAGGACAGTCTAGCAGCTTCATGAGAGGGTACTAACCTTAGACCACTTAGTTTGCCAGAGACAACTGGTAAAGAGACAGCCATAAAGATCCCTCCTGTAGTCAGAAAACAGAAACAAAAATAAAACAAAAGCCTTTCATATACTGGCCTCAAAAACCGTGTCTGCAAATGAGCCCAAGTGGAGTTAAATCAGACAGTGTAATAATTTATGCCCTTTTGCTCAAGGGCATTGTCAAAAACAATAAAGCAACTAGCCAGCAATTAGTTGTGCCTAACAGGTGTGATGCCACCGGAAGCAGACAGCTTAGCAGAGATCACGTAAAGAGACTGACATACTCATATTGCCCAGCTAAAACCACTTTCAACACAGGGGACTCTATGTATGTTCAAGGCTGTGTTCACTGAGGAGCAACACTGGAGGATTTACATAGCAAGAGGAATATTCCCCCAAGTCCCTGAACAAATAAAGCAGTAAACAACAGCAAAATTAACAAGCCCCAAATCCCTAAAGGAAAATTTTCAGGCTTGAAGTAATAAACAGGGAGAAATTCAAATCCACATCAAATGACGAGCATCAGTAAAAGTAACTGTGTAATTAAAAATACAGTATAAAGGCATACTTTTTCTTCTTTCCTCACTTAGCTGATTTAAAAGAGAACTGTATAGTTTGTATATAATTGTATTGTTGAACCTATAATATTTATAAATGTAATGTATTACAATAATAGCACAAAAGGAGTGGGTAGAAAAAAAATTGCTAATGGAGTTAGAAACTGATACCAGACGGTAACGGAATCTACAGAAACAAATGAAAAGAACAAGAAATGATATATAAGAAGGTTAATATAATATACTTTATAAATTTGTACAGATGTTTACCACCTTACAATGGTTCAATCTATGTTTTTTTTTTTTTTTTATTTTACAATGGGTTTATCAAGCTGTAACACCATTGTAAGTGAGAAGCTACTTACCACTTACCGTGGGGTATGTTTTCTACTGAATGCTTATCACTTTTGCACCATTGTAAATTCCCAAAAGGCTAAGTTGAGAACCATCTGCTGTTTTGCCAGCATTAAAAGCATTTTTGGGGCCGGCCCCATGGCTCACTCAGGAGAGTGCGGTGCTGGTAGAGCCGAGGCTGCGGGTTTGGATCCTATATGGGAATGGCTGGTGCATTTACTGGCTGAGCATGGTGCAGACAGCACTGTGCCGAGGGTTGCAATTCCCTTACCGGTCAAAAAAATAAAAATGAAAATAAATAAAGGAGAGAGATAAAAGCATTTTTGACTTACAATATTTTCGACTTATGATGGGTTTATTAGGATGTAAACCTGTCATAAGTTGAAGAGCATCTGTACTTGCTTTTCATTTTTTAATATGGGTTTTTATAAATGACATACAAACATGCAAAATAACCATTACAATGTACGACAGACAAAACAACTATATCAATGATAACATTAAATTTTGAATGTACTAAACAATCCAATTAACAGGCAGATTTTTCAAAATAAACAAAAAACAAGCAAAACTTTACATGCTGTCTACAGAAGACACACTTTATTTATTTATTTTATTTTTTGTCTTTTTTGTGACCGGTAAGGGGATCGCAACCCTTGGCTTGGTGTCGCCCGCACTGCCACTGCGCTCAGCCAGTGAGCGCACCGGCCATCCCTATATAGGATCTGAACCCGCGGAGGGAGCGCCGCACTCTCCCGAGTGTGCCACGGGCCGGCCCTAGAAGACCCACTTTAGATTCAAATATACAATTAGCTTGAAAGCACAAGGATGAAAAAGACATTCAAACAGCAATCATAAGAAACTGGGAGTGGCTATATTAATATGGGAGACATTAAAATAAGTATTCAATCTGTTCAAAGCTTTTTGTTTTTTTTCCACTTAAGTGTGAAACAGTATATCACATTGGAAAAAATATTGTAGCAAAAGTATGATTTTGAGGATAAGTTAAACTCCAGAATCACATACAGTTTTTTTTGTTCCCGATTTCACTATAGCTCACTATTTAGTTTTTCTTTCTTTCTTTCCTTCCTTCTTTCCTTCCTTCCATCCATCCGTGTTAAATTTTCATACTGGAGCCTACCTACCTACAAATCCAGATCCTAAATTTTATTTGTGATTTTATACATGCATTGTGTATAGGGACATTTTAATGAATTATTTTGTCCATTTTTATGGATTTAAATACTTTGTATATTACCCATATAAATGATTTTTATAGAAAATTCTAATTTAGCATTTTTCATATATGGATTGAAACATCAATTAGTAGATAAAATATTTTATTCAATTTATTTTTTGAAAATCTTTTATGCATATGTTATTTTAGTCACATGCTAAATTAAAAACAAGAACACTTTTAGCACTTACTCCGTTCCTCTTGTTATCACAATTAAAAAATGGTTTAACATTTATTGTCTTATGTATCTTATAACAACCTCATGTGATAGCCTGCAATTATTTTATAAGTGAGAAAACTGAGTATGTGAGATGAAATTATCATTATAGTCACAAAATGAGCAGCTGCTAGAACTAAAATCTGAATTTAGGACATCTGGTTTCAAAATCTGGGATTGAATTAAAATTATTTCAATAAGCACTCACATTATTTTAAAATGTCATTACTCTTCTCCAGACCTTCCTGATCTGTTAGAAGAAAGGTTGCATTAGATGGTCTAAATCCTTTTTAGTCTAGATGGTTCTTATTTTACCATGTTAAACCAATTAATCAAAGTAATTTTTCTTTATTACAAGCACTAAACTGACAAAAAAGGTGAAAAGCACTAAACTGCCATTCAATTAAGACTTGAAGGGCCAGCCCAGTGGCGCACTGCTACAGTGCCCCGCTTGGGAGCACAGCGGCGGCGCTCCCACCGAGGGTTCGGATCCCACATACAGACCGGCCGCTCACTGCCTGAG
>NW_007738140.1:0-928 GCF_000696425.1 Galeopterus variegatus
GAATTTTTTGAGACTTGCTTTGTGATATAACATGTGATCTATCCTGGAGAATGTTCCATGAGCTGAAGAGAAGAATGAATATTCCGATGTTATCAGATGGAATGTTCTGTAGATATCTGCCAAGTCTGATTGGTCTAAAGTGTTGTTTAGATCTTTTGTTTCTCTATTGATTTCTTGCACAGATGTTCTGCCCAATGAAGATAGTGGGATGTTCAGGTCCCCTGCTCTTATGGTGTTAATCTCTTTCTTTATATCTAATAGTGTTTGCTTTGTAAATCTGGCTGCTCTGACATTGAGTGCCTATATATTTATGATTATTATGTCTTCTTGATGGATAGATCCTTTTATCATTATATGTGGACTTCTTTATCTCTTTCTATGTTTTTTGCTTTAAAGTCTATTTTATCTGATATAAGAATAGGTACTCCAGCTCATTTTTCATTTCTATTTGCATGGTATATCATTTTCCATCCTTTCACTCTTAGTCTATGTGTGTCTTTACAGGTTAAGTGAGTCTCTAGAAGACAGCATATTGTTGGGTCCATCTTTTTAAACAAGTCAGTCAATCTGTGTCTTTTGAATGGCAAATTTAATCCCTTTACATTTAAAGTTGTTATTGAAAGGTGTTGACTTGCACCTAGCAATTTATTGATTTTTGTTTAGATGCCTTAAGTATCTTTTCTTTTTTTCCTTTTAATTTTCTGTTTGTCTTCTGTATTTGGTGGTTTCTTGGGTTGATTAATTTTTTTTTCTCTTTTTTTAGCATTTTTGTTTTGCTGGGTATTGCTCTTTCTTGAGTATTCATGGTAGTGATGATTATTTTTATGGTATCAAACCCAGTACTTCCTTGAGAATTGCTTGTAGGGCTGGTCATGTGGTAGTGAACTCCTGAAGTTTTTGTTTGTCTGAGAAATATACTATTTGTCCT
>NW_007738140.1:2019-2706 GCF_000696425.1 Galeopterus variegatus
CTTTGGTGTTTTGTCATTGTTTATGGGGGTATCACAGTCCACTTGTTTCACCCTGATCTCTGGCTTGGATCCTGAAAGGACTGCCACTTCTGGTCGGAAGGAACTAACCTGGGCGGTGGTTCCCACTGTGCCTGCCTAATCTGGGACAGCTGGCTTGGGGTGGGGTGGGGGGCAAGGCTCTTAAGTCCCTCCTGGGGGTGGGCACCAGCCTGGGCTGAAGCTCCACCCCACCTTCCTTCTCTGGCATGGCTGGCTTGTGGTGTGGGGTCCCCGAGCCTCTTAAGTCTCTTTTGTTGGTGGGGACCAGCCTGGGCTGGAAGTACCACCCCATCTGCCTTCTCTGGGATGGTTGGCTCAGGGTGTGGGAGCCCCAAGCCTCTTAAGTCTCTCCTGGTGGCAGGGACTGGCCTGGGCCAGAGGTCCAGCTCCACCTGCCTTCTTCAGGATGGCTGGCCTGGGATTTGGGGGCCCTGAGCCTGTTAAGACACTCCCAACAGTGGGGACTAGCCTGGGCCAGGAGTCCTGCCCTGCCTTCTTTCTCCGGGATGGCTGGCTTGGGTTCTGGGGGGCCTCAGGGCCTCTTAAGTCTCTCTCGGCAGCAGGGACCAGCCTGGGCCAGAAGTCCAGGATTTAGAATTTTCTGTATTGTCATATTATTGCTTTATTTTAGATGACTCATGTGTGCAT
>NW_007738140.1:3269-6901 GCF_000696425.1 Galeopterus variegatus
GGATTTAGAATTTTCTGTATTGTCATATTATTGCTTTATTTTAGATGACTCATGTGTGCATTTGTGTGTGTGTATGTGTGTTAACACATCCATACACTTGAAAAAAAGAACATTTTGTGTGTGAGTGTTCTTGAGTAAACATTTGTTTACTGAAAGGGTATGGATGTCTCATGTTGATTTTATACTGTGCTGGAGATACATGGCTTGGTGGACCACATTGAGGAAACTGTGTTATTTAAGACTAACCAACCCAGGATTGATTACATAAACTATTGAGATTGTCTTATTTAGTTTACAGAGCAAGCAACACATTGGTTTACTTTCTCTTGAAAGTAATGGGTGATCTGTCCTATTCTGGCTTAACGAGGGTGGATGCTAATCTTGAAGTCGTTCTTGGACAGACGAATTAATACAAATTTTGGTTTCTTTAGAATTTCACATAATGGAATCATACAGTTTGATATATTTTGTATCCTTTTTTCTTGCTTAGTATAATGTTTCTGATATTTATCCATGATCTTGTAAGCATTAGTAAATTACTCTTTTTTATTACTGTGTAATATTCTATTGTATGAATACACAAAATCTTTTTATCTATTCAACTGTTAATGAATGCTTGCTCAGGTTGTTTCTAATTTTTTGCTGTTATGAATAAAGATAGTGTGATAAAAGCCCCGTGTGGACACATTTTTATTTTTCTTGGGTAAATACCAAGGAGTGGGATTGTTGCTTCATATAGAAAGCATATATAAAACTTCAAAAAAACCTGCCAAACTGTTTTCCAAAGTGGTTGTACCATTTTGAAGTCTCACCAGCAATATACGAGAATTCCAGTTTGTCTACATCCTTGGCAATACTTGGCACTGTTGATGTTTTCAGTTTCTTTTTCTTTTAAATTTATTTTAGTCATTGTGATGTAAATATAGGAATATTTCAAATTTGCATTTCCCTGATAAATTTCAACCTATTGATCAGGCCAGTGAGGACCCCAGGTCATAACAATTCCAGCATGAAGAAAGTACTGTTACCAGATTTTGTAATCACAGGATGATGAAATGTGTGATGTAATAGAATAGATAAAATAATTATTTTTCTCTTAAAAATAAATATGAAAAGCAATATGGTGTGGAACTGCTAACTCCTTTCCCATCTCTTCCCCTTGCCACCACACAGAGATTTGAAGAAATGGGGCCCTTTTTGTCAAGAAACAATAATTGTGCATGTTGTAAGGCTGACTTCACTCTTCCTGGTAATGGGATTTTGGCACTGCAGACAGAGACATTGCTAGTCTGCTTGTTTTTTCCTCTCACTCTAGAATTATTTTGTGAGATTTTTCTTGACTGTGGTTTTCAGGGTGCTGAAATGACAGAGATGCAAGGTCTATTAGAGTTACACTCCTCATTAAGCAATAATTTAATAGCACAGGGAGAGTTGAATGGACTTCCAGCTCCTTCAATAGTCTACGTTTCTTGCCAGTATTTGGTGTGTGTATGTGTCGGGGGTGGAGGGTGATTCTCAGAGAAATAAAGAAAAATAAACATTGCTCCCAGTGTTTAATGCATTATTATTATTATTATTTTGTAAGATTTTAAATGAAAACCAGATTCTGTCACCCTACTGTGGCTTAGATGGAGTAAATATATATCCATCCTGGGCTCATCAATTTTTTTTGTTTGTTTTTTGGTCCAAGGGTGGCAGAAACTAAATCCTTAGGAAACGATGTTTGGTGTAGCATTGCAAGATTGCAAGTCTGGCTGGGTTTTGATGCACTGTGAGAATACATTGTTGAAAATAAGACTCCTCAGTCAGGATTACTCCAGGGGGGTTTACAAGCCAGTTTATATAGAACTCAGGTCATGCTGTACCTTGTTCTTCTAATCTGTATTCATGTGATTGGAAGCTTACCCCTCAATAGGTTCACATAATCACCAACCGTGGGGTATTGAGAGATGGTTCCGTGTGAACGGCGTCACTTGCAGTCTATCATAATGAATTCTCTCAACTGAGAAACGAGCCAGCTATTGCTGAAATAGGATCCCCATCCTCCAGCACATGCTCACATTTCCACAACCTGGCTCTGTCAAGGCTGGCCAGCTGGGGGACTAGGGTAACAATAGATAGAGATTGGAGTGAGCAGGAGTGAGTGCAAGTACTAAAGGAACAGAGGAGAGGCATGCAAAAGCACCTGAATTTTCCACTGTGTTTTGAGTAATGCCTTTGGCCTAAAGACAACTTGGTTAAGAGGCAGGATGATACAGACCAGAAGTGGCAAGAGGGATTAAAAGCCAGGAAGTTTACAAGAAATGATCAATAAATCTAGGAACTGGCTGGGAAATCTTCCCTTGCATCCCGTCTGGCTCCTCCTTCCCAATCCCAGGAGGCCCAGCCTAAGACCCCACAGCCCCGCTCTGCCGGACAAACGGGTGGCATTCGGCAACCTAGAGACCTTCAATATAGTCCCTTCTTAGCTCTGTTTTTGAAATTCTCTGAACATTGTTTTCTCATCAATAAAACAGACAATATCAGCAGTCGTTATGAGGATTAAAAAAGAATGGATGTAAAAGTGCATTTTAAACCCCAGAACAAGGAACGCATATTAGTTATTGCAGAGACACTGGAAACAAAACTTCACAGACACCACATCCACCTGCTCATCTTACACAGGAAGAGACCAAAAGTCTAGAAGGAAAATCATTGCTCAATGAGGATTTGCTTCCCACAACATGCCATTTTGTCCTGTGACTCCAGGTCCTCTTTCTAACTCAATTTCTACAATTCAAAGATTTATCTCCTCCCATTATTTTAAGTATGCCAAATTCTACCTCTGACATTGTCCTTTTTCCCTCTCCTCTTGGCTGTTAGCAAATGTCTTGGCAGGGTTGATGAAAGAATATGGGGTGGGTGTGAAGCCATGCCCACTGAACATGCATGCTGCCCTGGTCACTGAGTTTCTTTGGTCCCTCTTGGTGCCCACAGAGGTACTGTTTTAACTCGGTGGGCACTGGCTCTAGAAAGCTTCTCCCGTGTAATTCTGTGATGACTGTGAACGACTGACCACACTTGAGAACAGGGGCTCCCTTCCCTCCATCACAAATCTAAAATCTTACTGAATTACAGTGGGAATAAGTCTTGATTCATCAAATAGATTGTGCAAGAAATGTTGTGTTACAAAACTTTATTTATTTAATTCTAGTTAAATCGGACTCCAGGTCTCCATGATATTAAGATGATGGAGACATGAAACTGAGCATGACTGGGCCCCATTTCCAATAGCGCAAAGATCTCAGAGTCTGGAAGCCCCTCTGTCCCTCACTCGCCAGGTATCACTGGGATGCTCCTGGTCTGAGAGGCCATGGCCCTGTGCACCTGGAAGCGCTAACATGTTTGTGCCACTTAAGGCACAGGAGTCCTGAGACCAGCAGCCCTTGGCTTGGGTTTGACCTGCATGCCCACATGGAGTGGTTGCCATTCTTGAAGGTCCAGCCATCCTTTCCAAACGGGCTGAGGAGCTGGCCATGGGTCATGCTTGCCACTGTGGAACTCATGGGCAAAGGATGCTTCACAGACAACGTTGCACCTCTTGCCAACCCCTTTGTGCTTTTGGCCTTTCAAGGCACTTTTCTTTTACCTTC
>NW_007738140.1:7565-9790 GCF_000696425.1 Galeopterus variegatus
TTGCACCTCTTGCCAACCCCTTTGTGCTTTTGGCCTTTCAAGGCACTTTTCTTTTACCTTCCTTTCTGAGATGCCAAGTACTGTGTTCTTTTCAAGAACTTTAAGTAGGTGAGATGGAATCTTCACAGTTCAGAGGGATCCATTTGCTATACTTAATCAAATTCATTCTAATACGGAGCCTAAAGCTGCTGGATTGACTAGTAGGGAATTTTGAGGTTTTTCTTTCTTTGGGTTGCACACAAAAAAGGAAGCTTATGTGGTAACATAAAATGCTGGATGGGCCTCTAGTCTGGGGTCCACCATGGTCACCATTTACCACTTGACTGGCCAGAGCCTCCTACTTCCTTGGAGCAGCTCAGCTCTGGAGCGCTTGTGCTGTGCTGTGCTTGGGGTTTGGAAATATTTTTGAGGATAGAAACCTTGACATTGAGACCCAGCTACCTTCACTGTACCACCATGCATTCTATCTCTGGGTAGAAGTCCTAGCACTTCTCTGGGTTCTGAAGGCAAAAGCAGCCACAGGGTCCCATGACTCACGAAATCCTTTATGTGCATCCTTTGCAAGATCTGGCAATCCTCGCCTCTCTAGGTGCTTTCGAGAGCTCTCACCTCTTCCCCTTTTTCCCGGCATAATTTGAGGCAAAGGAGCACAAATGCTATCTGCTTAGAATGGAGTGAGAAAAATAAAGCAAAAACAAACAGAAATTAATATGTAGGGGAATTCACCTGTGAGAGATTTCTAAGTAAAAACGTAGAGACACTGAAGGTTTGCCTTCCTGTTTAGAATAAAGGTGAGAGTTGAAAATAGATGATCACAAATACAAGTGGATAGTCTAATATACAGTCCTGCACTCATTCATTCTATCATTTAACAAAAATGAATTGAGTACCTAATATATGCCAGGGAATGGGGTCAGAAATGATAAGAAGCACAACGTAATGGAGGGAGAGATAAAGAAGGTCATGCCATAGTTTATTAAGTGATCTACAGAACAGAAGGAACATGAGCTCTGGGTAGGCTGTCACTTTCCAGGTGTGTGACTTTTGGGGAGCTTCTTCTCTAAGTCCCCATTTCTTTATCTGTCAAACTCCCATTTGTTGGTTGTACGAGTGTCACAGAGCAGACTGACATATACCCTGGCTACGGAGTTCTCAATATGCGTGACCTCTTACCTTCCACGTCTGTTACAAAGGGAATCAAATTTTATCTCCAATTTCGTGATGTATTTTCTCCTTCCTAGAAATGTGTGAACAAATACTTTTTATAGTCAGGGTTTTATCATCATTATTTCGTTACTCTCGTTAAACAGAATTCGGGAATTTGTATTTCTAAGTGCTCTTTCTTTAAAGCTTCTTGCAGATGCTATTGAAGTACAAAGGTTTCTTCATAAAAAAAAAAAAGGGAAAAGATCCAATTTCTGTGAGTCATCTGCTCTCCCAGTTGTCACTTTTAAATGTTAACTATGAGCAGGCCAGAGACTAGCCGTGAAGTGTGCTGTGTCCTCTTTTTCAGAATATCAGCATCTGCTGAGGAGCTAGTGACCATGGACATGGTGCAGGTGGCTGGATCTACAGGGCACCCAGATTTTCCTTCGTGCATGTGCAAATCCCTGACCATACAGCGTCCTGGAGGCTGGCCCCTGCAGGCTTCTAGTCTTCAGCCCCCGGGCTAGAATCTATGTCAGGAAGACCCAGAAACTTGATGGTGGCTGCCTCTCTGTGAGTGTGTGTGTGTGTGTCTGTGTGTGTGTGTGTGTGCATGCACACGCATATGCATGTGTTTAGACCCAGATTTTCCTAGCACCATGTGCTATATGGACCATTAATTTTATTGTAAAATGTACAAGTATATTTTGCCTTGGTAATTCCCTAACATGTTTTGAGATAATTGGAGATGTCCTAAGGCATTTTTTGTTCAAGGAGAAGATGGTGATTATCCTAGTGACAATAGCCACAGTGAATTGATCACTTATTATGTGCTAGGCTCAGTTCTAGATGTTTTACAAACCCCATTTCTAATAACCTCAATCCTACAAGGAACCAACTGTGTTATTCTTTTCTTGCAGGTGAAGGAATTGAGGCTCAGGGAAGAAGAGTCACTTGTCCAAATCCATGTGGTTCATTAGAGCCTGTACAGTGGATTTTGATTCTGGTTTTATCTGACTGTAGCTTCACATCGTTTTTAGTTTTCCACCTGCATTTCTATGAGAATTTGAAAGAAAGAA
>NW_007738140.1:10139-15369 GCF_000696425.1 Galeopterus variegatus
TGTAGCTTCACATCGTTTTTAGTTTTCCACCTGCATTTCTATGAGAATTTGAAAGAAAGAACATCTCAAATTGAAACACATACATAGTTATTGTCTAATGTGCCTGGAAGACATGAGGTTTTTGAAAAAGTGTGTAGGAACTAGTGAAACGACTCATAACTTTCTATTAAATGCACTGTATATTTGCTTTAAGTATGGTGAGATGGAATCTTCACATTTCAGAGGGATCCATTTAATATACTTAATCAAATTCATTCTAATGCAGAACCCCAAAGCTGCTGGGTTGAATAGTAGGGAATTTTGAGGTTCTTCTTTCTTTGGATTGCACACAAAAAAGGAAGCTTACATGGTAACATAAAATGCTGGATGTTTATATTTTTATAAGGTATTGGCAAGGCAGCTCCCAGGACACAAGGATGTGCTAATGCAGAAGGCAAAGTTCAGGGGAGCATGTCCTCCTGTCTCATGTTACAGCACCTTGTCCCCTTCAGTGTGGCATTATTAATTGATCTTTTTAAACTTATATATGTCACCCACTCAACTTTGAGCTACTTAATTGAAGGGATTTGTCTCAGTTGTCTCTGTATCCTCAGTATCCAATACCACATTTCCTGGCATATTAAAGATATTAAAAGATGTTTGCTGATATTAAAAAAAATGGACTAAATATCCCAACATCTGTATTTTCTAATATAAATAATTTAATACTTAGTACATATTTAGAACATATCTGTGATCACTTAGCATTGCTCCTTTAAACAAATCTATTAAAATCTGTTCTGTTCTACTGATTCAAAGCTTGGGTAATTTTCTGCTTCATCTACTTCATATAATCCTGTTCAAGCAACTCCTGACAAAGCATTCTCTGTGAAAAACATCTTCAAGTACACTTTGGTTACCATTAGGAATTCCAGTTGCCTGCTGTAATTTTATTTCAGTCCTTTGCCCAGTGGGGTGCTCTTCCCCAACCACAGTTTTTGGCACCATTGCAAAAGAGTTGGAGCTGGGCCTTCAACTGGGGGCAGTTCGTCAAGTCCCAGTGGCCCCCATGGACAGTCAAGCGGTGGATGAATTCTTCTGTGTACCTCCTGGCTCAGCCCCTCCAATCCCTCCAACTCTAGGTCTCCTTTTTCCTCCTGCACCTGGTGTTCTAGCTACCCTGAACTAGTCACATCTTGTGATTTTCTTTGTCTTCTTCATGTGTCCAAAGTCTGATCATCTTTCGGGGTCTTCAGGTCTGATTCATAGGCTGCCACCTTTACAGCAATTTCTCTGATTTCTCACCCAAACGTTACCACTCTATTTGACTGTGCCAGATCAGTTCTTTCCACCTCCATCATTAAGGTTATAAGGGAAACTATGTGTCACCTTCCCTAGTTAGACTATAAACTATCTTTGAAGCAGGAAACCTTGTCCAGTTCTGTATCTTTTCCTTTCCCTTCCGTCTACCTTTCTCTTCTATATAAAGGATGCTTACCAAATGGTTGAAAGAATTAAGAGAAGCAAGTTGCTTGTGGGAATAGACGAGGAAGTACATGCAATGGATGAGGATCCCAGGAATTGAATTCCAGCTCTACTGTGTACAAGAAATCTTGGGCCCATGAACTTCAAAACTTCTTTTCTTCTTAAAATATGCTGGGAAACTAGTGAGGCCCTTTAGCTAATGAATCGCCCCATACAAGATTCAGGTTCAGGGAAGCTCCCTGTGGTCTCCTTTCTTCCCAGGAACTTGGTAGGCTTCCCTTTTTCTTCCCCGATCATAGCAATGACATCTTTGACCTTTATTGCTTGTTAAATTGTCTCTTTTCCCAAATTAGAGGGAGTGTTTCTGGCTTTTTCTTTTTTTTTTCATCCCTCATACTTAGTAGGCATTTAATAAATATGTATTTGTAGAAAGATTGGTCTAACAGATGGACGCTCATATCCTGTTAATTTTTGCCAGTGATTTTTGCTGGTCACTAAAGCTTGCTAGGTGATGCTGGAAGCTCTTTTTCTATCGTATTTTGCTCTCCCCTTGGAAAATGAAGCACACCTATCTCCTTTCTCACTTAGACATCACATCCCTAAGTTGATATTGTCCAGAAGTGTTTTGTGGAAGAACAGTAGTCTTATCTTAGACTCTAGTGGAGACGAAACAAGAGGAAGAGGATGAGGAAAGATGTAAAGTCAAATAAGTCACGTGACCAAGAAACCTATTCTTTCTGAGTCATATCTATTGATACCAGAGTCAGTTTGGAGAGAGCTCTTCTGTTCTGTGTATTATTGACTGTTTTCTACTGTGGAGAAATGCATATCATTTGAATAGTTTTTGTGAAGAATTCCCCCAAAATATAGTAATTTTCAATATAAAAATTCTGGGAATTTTATAAATTATGGGAAAAATCCTTAGTAGCTTTTTTCCTTTGATGATCAAGAGACTCCCCGTGCAATGACAAAACATCAGTAACATCTGTGACTGGGTATTTCAGTCTCTTAAAATGTCATTGCATGAGTCACCTCTGCTTGGCACCCCTTTAAGATTGCACAGGTAAAGTACTCCAAGAGATTTTAAAGCCTCATGATGGAACTAATGGCTTTTTCAAAGACATTTGTCAAGACATACTCAAATCCTGCAAGAAATAATAAATGAGGAGATAATGAGGAGCATTTATTTCTCAGTGTATCTCTGTAATGCTGCCTCGCTAAACTCACAATTTATGACAAGCAAGGATTTTTTTGTGAGTGGAATGCATTATGCTGGAAAAAAAATTAATGACCATCTGTAAATGTGGGGATGGCTGGCAAATCTGTTCTGCATGTTGTAATAAAAATGGTTTATTGGGCTATTGAAGTCAGACACAGGAGCCAAAAGCTGCAGACTCCACTGGGTCAAATGCTTGGACTTAATGCCATTTTCACATACACGGGGGTCTCCCTGAATCTCTGTGCTTCTGCCCCAACCTGAAGGATCCTAATGAAATTGGTTCCTTTTGGGATGCTGGTTCTTAGACAAGTTGTTGCTGCTTTTGAGGCCCAGGTTCCTACCTGAAAATGATAGGTTAGATTAGATAAACTCTAAGATCCCATGTACATGTAACTCTCTAGGATTCAAAACTGTTTCTCATTGAAAAAATCTAAAATAAATGTTTTTAGACTGAATTCAACTCTATTTCCATACTGTGTGACAACAAGAGAAGTGATGTACTCACCATTTTTCAAAATTTCTTGTGCCAGAAAGTAAGGACACGCTCAGGGAACAAAACCACGCCGCAAGGCACAGAGGTCAGCTTGAAGGGGACACTACTGGCCAAATCTGGGACAATTTTAGCATCAGAAAATCAACAAACAATGACAGTGATGGCTTATAGAACCAATTGGATAAAGTGGCAGTCCCTATGTCCTTACTGACATCAATCAACCAACCAGGAGTATGAAGTATTTATTGTCCCCGTGCTGATGATGTCAACTTTGATCACTTGGTTAAGGTGGTGTCTTCCAGATTTCTCACTGCAAAGTTAGTAGCTTTTTCTTTGTGAGATACTACGATGAGATAGTTTGAGTTTACATGAATAGCCTGTTTCTCATTGAACCTTCACAATTAGCGTCTGAGGCTGAGTTTTTCCTGAATCAATTACCACCATGATGCTTGCTACATAGTAATTCTCTGATTTCATCATTTCATCCACATTTGTGATTTGGCATTCCACTTTAGGCAGAACTCTTCCCCCCACCCGCCATTTATTACTTATTTGCTTACTTATTTATATCAGTGTGGACTCACAGACTCTAGGTGAAGATTACACAGGGTGCATTAGTATACTATTTTTACTAGTTTTCTGTATACCTTAAATTATTTTAAAATGAAATGTTTGTAAAAACTGTACCACATGTACACCAGGAAACTGGAGAATGAGTCTTTGGCCTCAGATGGTTTCTCGAGTCAAACATCCCTAGGCTGCCTTTGCTTTCACTGTAACAACCAAAATCTTCTCAGGACTCACAGCCTGAAAGGATAAACTAGGAACCACGGCAGTAACACAGAAGTATCTCTTTGCCATAGCCACCAGCTGCATGATAGCACAAAAAAAAAAAAAAAAAAAAAAAAAGAAAAAAGAAAAGAAAATTAAAAAAAGGAAATCCCTTCAGAGTTTCCAGGTCCATGTCAAGGAGTCCAAAGGGGCTCCTTATGAGTGCCGTCCCCCCCCTGCAGCACGTGCAGCAGGGTGTCCTAGGACACTCCCGATGTTCTCCAGTGTTTGAAATCCATGCAAGTCTGAGTTCTTGCTCCTACTACCCGTAAGTGCCATGCACCTCCTTAAGATGGGTCACTTCTTTACTGTCCACTTGTGTCTCCTTCATTATACGAGCCATTTTACACTGCTTTAGTCTGGATGTTGGTATCCTCCCCAAATTAGGTGACAGTATTAGGAGGTGGAGCCTTTAGGAGGTGATTGGATCATGAGGGCAGATCCTTCATGGGTGGGATTAATGCCTTTATGGAAGGGACCCCAGAGAGTGCCTCACCCCAGCACCATGCAAGGATGCAGTGACAAGGCACCACGGATGAACCACGAAGCAGCCCTCACCAGACACCGAATCTGCTGGAGCCATGACATTGGACGTCCAGACTCCAGAACTGTAAGAAATAAATTTCTGTTGTTTATAGACTGCCCAATTTATGACATTTTGTTATAGCAGCCCTAACGAAGACACATACTCTTGATATCTTACCAAGATTTTGCCATCCAGCTCTTCTGCGTTTGTGACTTCCTCCTGCTGGAGCACGAGCTCCAAACATGGGAACGAGACTGGGATTCAGAGGACGGTCTGAGGGGTCCGTACCTCTCCTCTGAGCAGTCACACTCTGAGGATCAGGTGTGTGCACGGACTCTGGTTCTCCATCCTCATCCTCAGTGTTTCCTACTTGTAGGTTCCTGGAAACATACCTCAGGTGCACTCAAGACCAGAGTTTATGTGACTCTGAATTCTGTTTTTCTAGGAAAGTAACACTTTATGCCTCATGTCCTATTAATCTGAATAATGCCCCTTTTCACTCACAAAAATGTCCCTGTTTAGAAGATATGTTCATTATTTAGTCAACCTGTCCAGGGCAACATTGGGATTCAACCATACAGCCTCGAATACTTTGGTTTCCCCACAAACTTCAGGCCAGCTGGCTAAGAGGTGAATCAATCAATTCACACACACACACACACACACACACACACACACACACACACACACACACACA
>NW_007738140.1:16036-19979 GCF_000696425.1 Galeopterus variegatus
AGAGGACTAGTGGCCTGCAGGCCTGAGCCTGGCAAGCTCAGCAACTTCGCGGGAGGGGTGCATGGTGGGGAGATCATGAGTGGCTGCCTGGAACCAGAGCATGCAAGGCCTGGAGAGTTAAGCAAGAAAAGGGCTTGACAGGGGTGGGGATATGCATAAAATATACAGCAATGCTTGTCATGAGAGATTGGAAGGTGGATCATGAAAGGGCAGACATGTCGTCCTGGACTTCGCCATAAGTCCGTGTGTTCCTATTTACCTTTGACAAGCTTATTCTTGCTTAGGAGCTGGGTTTTGATGATGAACAGGCTCAGATGACCCATGATGGTGGGCACCTGGAATGAATTAGCCAAACGGAGGTGGCCGGCTCTACCCACAGGATTCCCTTCTGTGATGGGTGGAGTTGGGGCGAGGGAACATCTGACTTGGGTGTTTCTCTCATCTCAGAATAACGGAAAGGTACAGCTCAAGTTCACTCCACGCAGAGGAAGGCATAATCTCTTCCATCTGTGCAGCCCTGACCTTTCCCAAGACTGCTGTCCTTCTGTTCTTAACTCATCAGGAGAGGATCTGACATGGAAAGGGGCTTTGGATTCTGGCCTCAATGCAATGACTCATTTTGTGACCTGAGGGGTGCCATTTACAAGAAGGAAAACTAGCGTTTTTGAGCACATACTATGTGTTAGCCAGGCTTTCATACCTATTATTCACCCCACATGTATATATTAACCTCTGCAAAGTATCATGTGCTGAGCTGGGTACTGGCTACACAGAGGTCAGCAAGACAGAAATAGAGCCCTTAGTGCTCACTAAATCCCTGTTAGCCAATCGAGAAGACTGAGGCCTGGACAGGGTAAGTATTTTACCCCACGTCACACAGGACTCGGGATAGACCAGGGATTTATATGCTCATCTCTCTGATGTAAAAGCCTCAAATTTCCTCACTTGTAAAAATATGATGATTGGGCTGGAGTGCTTCTAAGGGACTCCCAACCTCAAAAATTCTACAGTGCTTATTGGTTTTTTGTTTGTTTGTTTTTTGTTCTTTTTTCTTTAATTCCATACAACAACCTCATGTAATAGCTAGGCCAGTTGGTTTTCTTTCAACACTTGGAGTCTCAGAAGCTACAGTTGTATATAAATTGTCTTGATCTCTTTTTATTGTGTGATGGATCATTGGCAGGCTAATAGTGGCATCACAATCAATTTCCATGTGATTAACCTTTGGGAAAGTACAGTGAGGACAGATCTCACACCTGTAAAAACAGAAAAATGAGAGGCTTTGGCTTTTATCTTAAAGGCTGGTCTCTAGGGACTGGACAAAGGATTTGAAGGACGAGAGTCATAGACTTTCCCAATACGTAAGTGAAGCAGGAGTGGTTTTGTCTTAGGTGAACCTTTGAAATGCTGATGAGAACAACTAGGAACAATTCAGCGCACCAGTGAAAGGGCTTTAAAAAAACTTCTGCATATATCAACATGCCGCCCTGCGGAGCTGGCAGAGGGTAATAATGAGGTTGTCTCTCATGGCTTTGCAAGCCTGTCCCAATGGGCTCCAGATTGCATACTTGTTTGGCTTGAATAGAGTTGAAACTAATAATAAAGTGCTGAATGTGAATACCTTTAGGAGGAGCATGCATTCCTCTGTGCTCTGTAGTTTTTCTCTTGCCTTCTACCCAGCTGCCTGGCTCCTGGAGGCTCATCTGTGAGTATCACCCCCTAGTGTCCTGGGGGGCACCTTGAAAGATGGTGGTTCTGGGATGAGGACTGGAAAGAAAGATTGCAGCGGCTTGGGTTCTAGGCACACTCCTCTCCTCTCAGCTTGTGACTTTGGTTCATTTAGTTAATCCTCTGAACTTGGTTCCATTTGAAAAGCTGAGCAATAGACTTGCAGGATTTTGATAATTAGAAAAAAAAATAGCAAGAAAAGTCCTAACCTATGACTAGCTTGTAGTGGCTGCTGTTTTAATGATGGCCGTCATTATGTCTTACTCTCTTCCAGCTGCAGTAGCAGAATACTGTGGACTGGGTGGCTTGAACCAAAGAGGTCGATATCTCATAGTTCTGAAGCTGGGAAATCTGAGACCAAGGCAGTTTCAGTATCTGGTGAGAACCTGCTTCCTCAAAGGCAGCACCTTCTTGCTGTGTCCTCATACGGTGGGAGGGGAAAGGCTCTCTGGGGCCTCTTTTCTAAGGTATTCATCCCATTCTAATCTTCTGATACCATCACCTTGGGGGTTAGGATTTCAACATGTGCACTGGGGTGGGGGGGGACTCAAACACTCTGTCCATACGACGTTACTTTTTCATCTGCTCAGGTCAGCATTTGCAGAGTATGTAGCAAGTTCTTGTCACTTTGCTTGGTTCAGGGACCACAAAAGAGACGTAACTGTTCTTTTGTTTCCAGGAAGCAGGTCTTTTGATGGCCCATCTCCTCACTCTGGTAAGTGGGAACAGAACGGGTTGACTTCGGACCCCCTCATCCTCCCTGCTTTACTTTCTCAGTTCTGTGGCCTCCCTGTAATGAAGAGGCATCTCGATTTGCACCCCGTTCCTCGTCTGGACAGTGTATGCACGATTAGCTCATTTTCTTCTAAGGCTTTTTGTTTAAGAGGGTTTGGTAGATTTGCTAATTCAGTTGCTTGCGTAAAACTCTAGTCATACCGTCAATTACAGAAGTCTTTGAACGGCATGACTGAAAACATGTTTGGCTTAATCACTTCTGACAGCAGTGGGGACAGGGTTGAGAATCAACACACCATACAAAGGAACTCCATTAACGGGCTGGTCTCAGGGCATGGATTCGTCCCTCTCTGTGTTATCAGAGTTACTGTCCTGATAGATGTCACCTCTATATGAACTGCTCCATCACCTCTACCAGCAAGTTAAAAATAATTGGTGCTTAGAAATTTCACCAGCCCAGAGAACTTCTTCTAACCTTTAACAGCAGCAGCGACCATGACCACCACCAAATAACACAGTGGGGAGCGCAGGATCAAGGCAAAGCTCTGAGGTCAGATTACCAGGTTAAATACCAATGGCGTCACCTACTAGCTATGTGACTTGCGCAAATGACTTAACTCCCCCATGCCTCAGTTTCCTCATCTCTAAAATAGCATCAATGAAAGAAGAAGAAACCAACATCTCAGGACAGGGGAGAGGGTTACGTGAGAGTGACAGTGAAGCAGTGGGCGCAGCACCTGGCAAGAGTGAGCACTTAGCAAAGGTGAGAATCATACTCTCTCCCTTGTGCCAGGCACACAGGTCGTGGCTTGACGTCAGTGTTCGTAGTGGCGCTGACAAGTGCAGAGAGCCTATTTCATGCCAGTACTTGTTCTAAGTGCCCTATGCTATTAACTCATTTTGATCTTCAGGAAAATTTCATGAATAAAAAGTTTATTTCTATTTCATAGAAGAGGAATCTGAGTACTAGCAGGGTCTTAACATGAACCCCGTGTTTACCTCACTACAAAGTCTATGCCTGTGACCATGACCCTGAGAACAACTTGGTTCACAAAGTACCAGCTTGTCACTCTGCTCTGGACAGTGACCTCAGAACCGAAACTTGGCTGTTCTTCTGGAAGTCGGGGTGCTGGATAGGGGAGAACTTTTGTGTGTGTGTGTGTGTGTGTGTGTGTGTGTGTGTGTATGGTTTTGCAGCATAGAGACGAAGGCAGAATTTTGTGATTCTGCACCGTATTCTGACACATATGTAAATGCCCAATACGTGGAAGCTTCCAGATGCACAGGATGAGATCTAGGTATGTAGGAGACAGGGACATCCCTTTCCCTTCTTCCCCTGCTGTCTTTCAGACATGACCATTTCTTCTCCCCTCCTTCTTTTCCTCTTCCATGTTCTTTTTCTTCTTCTTCTTCTTCTTCTTTTTTTTTTTTTCCTTTTTGTCTTTTTTCGTGTCCGGCAACGGATCGCAACCCTCAGTGT
>NW_007738140.1:20979-24166 GCF_000696425.1 Galeopterus variegatus
AACGGGAGCACCGCTGCGCTCCCAAGCGGCGCACTATAGCAGTGCACCACCGGGCCGGCCCCTTTTTCTTCTTCTTTTAAATCTACTTCAGCCTTTTCTCTGACCATCTAACCTTTAGNATGCCCAATACGTGGAAGCTTCCAGATGCACAGGATGAGATCTAGGTATGTAGGAGACAGGGACATCCCTTTCCCTTCTTCCCCTGCTGTCTTTCAGACATGACCATTTCTTCTCCCCTCCTTCTTTTACTCTTCCATGTTCTTTTTCTTCTTCTTCTTCTTCTTCTTTTTTTTTTTCCTTTTTGTCTTTTTTCGTGTCCGGCAACGGATTGCAACCCTCAGGGTCGCGCACGTATCGGACCGGGACCAGCAACGGGATCGCAACCCTCGGTGCTGCGCCCGCACCTCACTCAGCCAGTGAGTGGGAACTGGTCTGTATGTGGGATCCGAACCCTCGACGGGAGCACCGCTGCGCTCCCAAGCGGCGCACTATAGCAGTGCACCACCGGGCCGGCCCCTTTTTCTTCTTCTTTTAAATCTACTTCAGCCTTTTCTCTGACCATCTAACCTTTAGAAACAGTGAAGTCCATAAGAATGCAGAATGTTCTAGAACCTCACAACTCAGTGTTACCCACAGACTGATAGCATTGGTGTTGTGTAATAGATTATTGGAAATATGGAATCTCAGACCCCACCCTGGTCCCACCGAATCAGGATCTACATTTTAACGAGATCCCCAGGTGATCTGTGTGCACATTAGAGTCAGAGAAGACCTGGGTGAGAAAGAGCCTGGGCTTCGGCATCAGAAAAAATAAATTTGAATCCCAGCTCCTCCACTTATCATCTGTACTGCTGTGGAAAAACTGTACAACTTTTGTGCAATTGTTTTCCAATCTGTAAACTGAACTTAATAACATCTTGGAAGACTGTTGTAAGAATTGGTGGTAATAAAGTTAACTGTAGTTGTTCCTCTGTGCCTGGTATGCTGTGAAATGTTTAACTTCTATATATTCGTTCTCATTTCATCTTCACAACAAAACTATTAAGTAGGTGTTTGGTATATCTTGGATGCAAATGAGGAAATTCAATTTAAAAGCGAGAAGTACCGTGCTCAGGGTTGCAGTCACTAAGTGGTAAAATCGGCACTCATCAGAGCTTTGGTTCCCCAAAGAAGGAAGGAGGTTATTACAATAATCCTTCCACCCAGCATGGAGAATCATCTGAGTATTCACTTTTTATTTCTTTCATTCGCATGTGTCTTGCCAACTTCATTCAAATTATTTCACATTCGTTACTTCATTCAGCCAGTGTCATGAAAAGTATAGAATGCCATGACTTAAATGACATTAGAAAGCAATATCCTTTCTAATGAGAGAAGCATGTGTCCCCAAAGCACACTGGGTGGTGAGCGATATGGAAAAAGTCAGTGGAACCTCTGACAGTGGCCTCCAGGATGTGGCTTTCCCTGCAGTAATTCCCTCCCTCTTCTCAGGGCAGCTGGAAGGAAACTCCCCTTGCTTCTCTGAGATCTGACCCCTTCCACACCCGGCTAGGGCCAGGGCCCCTCCTCTTCCTCTTCCGGGTGACTCTCAGACAGAGTCCTGCATACAGCCTTCTCCTCAGCCATGGTCTGTCTCAGCCTTTATTAAACACGATCATCCTCTCAGCACCATCCAAACGGAGCCCTGTCCAGAGGACACTAGGTTGATTTGGCTTTCAATTTCATTAAAAGGAGCTTTGTCAGTGTTACAAGGACTAGGACACTTCAGGAACTCTTACAATTAGATAGGGTATAAACCCTTGCCAGGAATAATGAACAGCATCATCTCATAATCTCTTTTTCAGGCATGAAAATAACCCAAGTACAGCTTCTGCTAAGGATGTGCTGAGTATGTCACGGGTGTGAAATCTGTGGTCCATTCGGAGCTGTTGAATAGGGAGCGAGTGGCCGAGGCTTACGACAGGACAGGTGCTCTGTGCGGCAAGATTAGAGCCAGGAGTCGCCAGACCCCTGTAAAAGGAACGTGATGAAGTGAGACGTGATCTTACACTTTAATCTTGCTCTTCAAAGGGGGCTCACGCCCAAGTCCTTCTCCCTGTCTTTGTGACGTCTGCTACATGAAGGCTGAGAGCAGGTGACAAGGATCAGCCTCCACGTCTTGTCCAGTGTACTTGTGAGGGACGCAGGAGGAGTAGAGAAAGGGGCTGAGGACTGGGAGATTGATTTTGCCATTGAAACGTGAGCTTGCTCTGCTCTTGGGTCTCTTGTTGAGTGCTGAGTGACGGCTGCAACGGGATGCTGCGAGTGGGGCCCTGGGGGTTCCCCACATACCCAGAGCACCTTGTTTTAATACATGTGTGTTCTTGTCTGTGCCTCCTCAAGCTGGTTCTGCACTTGAAGTTTAATTCAATTCCAAATCTCAGGGGCAGAAAATAGCCCACCTGGAAAGAAAAAAAATATCTAAGATATTCATGCATTTGGAGTTTTCAACAAAGACCCCTTTCACTGAAACACTGGAGTAAGATCTCTCAGTAAGGCACCAGGTACATGGGCCTTGCACAGCCTTTGAAGCCACAGCTTCAGATCTACATTTGACTGTGCTTCTATAATGCTGTCACATTGGACTTGCTGCCTGAGCTGATATACCTATTGCAAGGGAAATGAAGATGAAGCCCACCCTCGTGTGCAACCCAGCAAAGAGCACAGCTGAACCCGCTGCTGTGTGCAAGGGCTTCTTCCCTCTGAGCCTCTGCCACAGCCTTACGAGATGCGGCGGCCATTTCTCTACCTTAAAATGATGAGAGATGTGACACATGAGGTTGAATAGCATTTTACATACATTTTTTGAAATGCTCTTGAGAAGGTCTGGTTTGATAGCTCTAGTAGTTTTAGCATGTACTATAGTCAAAAGGGTCTCTCACAATGATGTCTAAAAACTTTAAAAACGTGTTCTTAATTATATTTTGTCCAAACTAGCAGGAAGACCCACTTCAGATATTCTAATAATTTTTAATTGGTGGAACAACATAGTGTCAGATTAATCTAGGGGTTTGGAGAACCGCTCTGGCCTTCCAGAGACTGAAGGAAGCTGATTCCTCTGCGAGACGTTCTCCCACGGGTGCTGAGGTGTGTGCCATCTAATGCAGCCTCTGAGTTCTTGCTTAGTTGATCAGCCCAGTTTTTTTTT
>NW_007738140.1:24973-26861 GCF_000696425.1 Galeopterus variegatus
GTGTGTGCCATCTAATGCAGCCTCTGAGTTCTTGCTTAGTTGATCAGCCCAGTTTTTTTTTTTAAATAAAACTTTTATAAAACTGGGTTACTGAACATTTTAAAGTCACCTATCATACTGACTAAACTGTTATGGAAACTTTGATGACTTTCATATGTTGTCAGGAAAATTGGCCCCATGTCTACACAGCACCCCATGACCAGACAATTTAAGGAAATATGGAGGTGGTGTGTGAGGTACTTTAAAAAGTTCATTGGAAAATAGAATTAAAAGGTAATGTAAATCTTTCCATGAACTTTTTGAAGTACCCTGGTGTACACAGCTGTCTCTGCTTTTAATGACCAAATATCCCTCAGATGTCCAGGAAGGGCCCCAAAACAAATACAAAGAACAGAGCATTTTAACCTTCACGTGAGGAAAGGTGATTTTTTTTCTCTTTTAATACTAACTTTTAATCTTATTAAAAACAATATATATTAATTGTAGAAAAATTGGAAAATACAGGCAATCATAATAATAGGAATAGGAATGTGGTGATGACTGAGTGAAATAATCAGTAATCCCATCATCTAGTGATTACACAATAGAGTTTCTTTTCAAATGCCTACCCCGACCCAGCAGGATCTACATTTTCAGACATGGGTCTTCCGGGGCATATGGCTTTTTCACCTACTTTCTTTTTGAATATGTAATTTCCACATGATTCTCTACAATGGAGGTCTGCTAACCTTTTCTGTAAAGAGCCAGAGAGTAGATATTTTAGGCTCTGTTTCAACTACTCAAAATCTCCTGTTATAGGATAAAAGGAGCCTTAGATGCTAGGTAAAGATCAGGTGTGGCTGTGTCCCAGTAAAATTTCATTTATAGACACTGCAATTTGAGTTCTGTATAATTTTCATATAACATCAAATATTATTATTTTAATTTTTTTTCAACCATTTAAAAGTGTTGTTAGCCAGATGAGACAGTAGCGGCCACATTTGGTTGCTGGCTATGGGCTGCTGACCCTTTTCCACAACATCACTTTGAGTGACAACATAGTATTTTGTGGCATTGCATGCTATTTACTTATGCACTTTCTTAATGGTGAACACATATCTTCCTTCCATTTTATTTTTCACTCTTCTAAATTGTACCATGAACGCACATGGTAGTAAGATTGTCGGATTAAAGGACATTTCCCTTTCCAGTGACCTTGCTTTATATTTCCAGTATGCCCAAAAGGCATCTCCCTATGCCTAGAACTCATGGGGGATGAAGAGGTGGCACACAGATGGGAGTGGTATGAAACAGAGGGTGTGTTAATTAGCAAGTCCCCAGTGGTCACCACAGAAACTCTGGTAAAGAGGCAGAAAAACAAGCTTCCAGTGCAGAGGGAAAGGACAGCTGCGAGTTGTCGCTCCCTCCCTATGCAAGTACAGCAGAATTTTTGGAATTGGAATCAGGTCTTTTCCAGATCCTGGTCTGCTGCCCCATTAGGTTACATCTGAACCAGGCGGAGCCCCCAGAATTGACGGGGTCCTGGCTCACTCAGCTCCCCCGTCACCATCTAACATGCCTGTCACACTGGAGAGGTTAGACTCGGGTGGCCTCAGCTCTACCAAACGTGTGCAGGACCTCTACCATACATGTGCAGGACACAAAACTCCTCCCCAATGTGGTAATGAGCCCTGGTTACCAGTCTCAACCTCTCTTCTCTCATGGTGATTCACACCTTGGGGTCTGATGTCCCTTCCTGCTGGGGACCTTTGTCAGGGCTCTTTTGGTCTATCAAAATTGTTCTAATGATATTCAGTTACAAAATGGAAAGGGCCAGAGTCTCAATCCTTTCCCTCCCAGAAGGCTCCTTCACTCACCTGGAATTGCATGCACACCTTGGAGCACCAGC
>NW_007738140.1:28285-30533 GCF_000696425.1 Galeopterus variegatus
AAGTCTGTGTCTAAATTCCCGATTTTATGAGCTCACCAGTCATATTGGATTAGGGGCCCCCTCTACTCCCCTATGATCTCATTTTAACTAATTACATCTGCAATGAGCTTATCTCCAAATAAGGTCACATTCTGAGGTACTGGGGGACTTAAACATATGAAATAGGACTTCAGCATAGGAATTGGGGGTGGGGTGCAATTGAATCCATAACAAACCTTACGCAGTAGACTTTGCTTTCCATACTTTAAAGATGGTGATGATAAAGCTTTGAGAAGATGAATAATTTGCCAGGGTCACCCAGCTTATAAGTCTGACTTCAAACCCTGAATTCTGCTTGTAAATCTTGCTGCTTCTGAAGAGAGAGTGACTGTGCTCCGTGATGTCGATGTTCTGAGTCAGCCTTGAGGGTTTGCTATGGACACAGGCCACAGGAACCTGGGCTTGGTGAGTTTTGATGACCCNCTTGAGGGTTTGCTATGGACACAGGCCACAGGAACCTGGGCTTGGTGAGTTTTGATGACCCGTTGTCTGCCCTTCTCTCCTCTGCCTTGTCTCTCATCTGTGTGTATATACTTATCTATTAGCTGCCTTTGTTCCAACAAAGATAGAGCTAAAATTTGTATCACAAATAGCTGATTCCAGGGGCTTTTAGTTTCATGCCAAATTAAATTCCGGTGAAATCTCTCTTGCATTTTTCTTAGCAGGGAGGTAAGGGGCCCACTTAGATGCTTTTCGTGGGCTGCATTTTTAAATAAATACAGCTGGGCATTTTGATTAAATGCATATTGAAATCCATTTATAACTAGTGAACCAAGACGATGTAAGGGCCTCCATACACCATTAAGTATGTTTTCTGAAATTGTTCAAGTTAAACAACTCAATAGTATATTACTGTGCTCTGGTGTCTCCTAGAGATGAGGACTGTCACCAGTGATATGTGCTGGCCTGTGGGCGACAGCCCTATCGGGCACAGGAGGTCCAGGCCAAAGGCACTGCCTCCTCTAGCATGAAACTATCTCTTGGAACTGATTTCAGTGCTATGCTTTACACATATCAGGTGCTTAGTGAATTATAGATAAAATCACCAAAATTCTTTCCCAGAATCCAAAGTAGTTCTGTTGCTGGAATTAAAGCTTCTCAATTAGCTGGGCCACACATGTGAAGTGTCTAAACTCTCAAATGTCTGCTTGATTCTCTGGATCTCAGAGTGGTCCTTTTCCTCAAGATCATGTCACTTGGAAGCTGCAACAGACATTCCTGGGTGGGACAAATGGATGCACACATCCCCCGACAGATTCTGTGCTGTGAGCTTGTGTCAGCTCTAGGGTAGAGAGAGAAGGTGTTCAACATTCACGGAGCTGAGAGGCATTCGTGGGTATCCCCTATGGGCTGGAGAGCTAGAGATGAAAGGGCAAGTTGGCCTCCATGACGTTGCTCACCATCTGGAGGGGAGACAGACAAGTACAATCCCGTGTGATGTCCACCCTGAGAGCAGCAGTCCAGGGGCTGAGAGAGCCCTGAGGATGGAATGCCTGGGAGAGAACCCCTGAATTGAATTTTGAGTAAAAGCAAGGGTTAAGCAAGAGAAGGATGGCCAGAGGGCATTGTAGGCAGAAAGGATAGGGTAGGAAAAGCTGTGGAGGAGTGAACCAGGGGGTTGTGTTTAGAGAATACAAGCTCCATATGGACAGACAGTAAACTATGGAAGGCAGTGAATAAGGTTTACAAACCTTTTATAGTCCTGACAGAGAAAATAAAACAAAGGGTCTTCAAGTTCAGCAGTTCATTAATTACCTACCAGCAGCAATAAAATCTTATCCTTTCTTGGGGACAACATAAGACCAGGGTATTTGGGCAATGTGGCTTCCAGGCAAATAGAGATTTGTGCCAAAATGATCTCTGGGCTTCCCCATCTTCCCTCTAAGAGCCCTTCTTTGTAAATCTGAAATTGCCTTATGCGAGAATATTTGAAGAATGAGTTACTATTCCTGGAGACCATTAAAAATACACACAATTTTAGAATTCAAAGTTACCTTGACAGACATCTGGTCAAACAACTCATTCAACACATCATTGGGACAGTCATTTTGCCTTTAACTAAATCCAATCCAGTGCAATCTAGTGTGTTTACTATTTTTTATGGTGCAAAGTGATCCTGGAGCTGTCCTGGGATCTTTGGCTTAAAATTTTTTTTTCTTTTATTAATCTTTCCTGACGCAATGTCAGACAAGTACCCAGCCTTCCATAT